>NC_134364.1:110941004-111198504 GCF_048569485.1 Anomaloglossus baeobatrachus
CACTAGTGCCAAGACATTTGCAGAGCGCATCTGCCTGCGTTGCACACTCCAACAAATTATAACGAAGCCATTATACTAGCAAACACTCAGTGTACCTAGTGGCATCCTATACGTGGCTATTGGACTTTGCTATAGTCCCACTAGTGCCAAGACATTTGCAGAGCGCATCTGCCTGCGTTGCACACTCCAACTAATTATAACGAAGCCATTATACTAGCAAACACTCAGTGTACCTAGTGGCATCCTATACGTGGCTATTGGACTTTGCTATAGTCCCACTAGTGCCAAGACATTTGCAGAGCGCATCTGCCTGCGTTGCACACTCCAACAAATTATAACGAAGCCATTATACTAGCAAACACTCAGTGTACCTAGTGGCATCCTATACGTGGCTATTGGACTTTGCTATAGTCCCACTAGTGCCAAGACATTTGCAGAGCGCATCTGCCTGCGTTGCACACTCCAACTCATTATAACTAAGCCATTATACTAGCAAACACTCAGTGTACCTAGTGGCATCCTATACGTGGCTATTGGACTTTGCTATAGTCCCACTAGTGCCAAGACATTTGCAGAGCGCATCTGCCTGCGTTGCACACTACAACAAATTATAACGAAGCCATTATACTAGCAAACACTCAGTGTACCTAGTGGCATCCTATACGTGGCTATTGGACTTTGCTATAGTCCCACTAGTGCCAAGACATTTGCAGAGCACATCTGCCTGCGTTGCACACTCCAACTAATTATAACGAAGCCATTATACTAGCAAACACTCAGTGTACCTAGTGGCATCCTATACGTGGCTATTGGACTTTGCTATAGTCCCACTAGTGCCAAGACATTTGCAGAGCGCATCTGCCTGCGTTGCACACTCCAACTAATTATAACGAAGCCATTATACTAGCACACACTCAGTGTACCTAGTGGCATCCTATACGTGGCTATTGGACTTTGCTATAGTCCCACTAGTGCTAAGACATTTGCAGAGCACATCTGCCTGCATTGCACACTCCAAGTTTTTTAAACTCAGCCATTATACTAGCACACACTCAGTGTACCTAGTGGCATCCTAAACGTGGCTATTGTACTTTTGTCAATTCACAGTATTGGAACGTTATTTGCAGCACGTCTGCCTGCATTGCACACTCTAACTTTTTTAAACTCAGCCATTATACTAGCAAACACTCACTGTACCTAGTGGCATCCTAAACGTGGCTATTGTACTTTTGTCAATTCACAGTATTGGAACGTTATTTGCAGCACGTCTGCCTGCATTGCACACTCTAACTTTTTTAAACTCAGCCATTATACTAGCAAACAGTCAGTGTACCTAGTGGCATCCTAAACGTGGCTATTGTACTTTTGTCAATTCACAGTATTGGAACGTTATTTGCAGCACGTCTGCCTGCATTGCACACTCTAACTTTTTTAAACTCAGCCATTATACTAGCAAACACTCACTGTACCTAGTTGTATCCTAAACGTGGCTATTGTACTTTTGTCAATTCACAGTATTGGAACGTTATTTGCAGCACGTCTGCCTGCATTGCACACTCTAACTTTTTTAAACTCAGCCATTATACTACCAAACAGTCAGTGTACCTAGTGGCATCCTAAACGTGGCTATTGTACTTTTGTCAATTCACAGTATTGGAACGTTATTTGCAGCACGTCTGCCTGCATTGCACACTCTAACTTTTTTAAACTCAGCCATTATACTACCAAACAGTCAGTGTACCTAGTGGCATCCTAAACGTGGCTATTGTACTTTTGTCAATTCACAGTATTGGAACGTTATTTGCAGCACGTCTGCCTGCATTGCACACTCTAACTTTTTTAAACTCAGCCATTATACTAGCAAACAGTCAGTGTACCTAGTGGCATCCTAAACGTGGCTATTGTACTTTTGTCAATTCACAGTATTGGAACGTTATTTGCAGCACGTCTGCCTGCATTGCACACTCTAACTTTTTTAAACTCAGCCATTATACTAGCAAACACTCACTGTACCTAGTTGTATCCTAAACGTGGCTATTGTACTTTTGTCAATTCACAGTATTGGAACGTTATTTGCAGCACGTCTGCCTGCATTGCACACTCTAACTTTTTTAAACTCAGCCATTATACTACCAAACAGTCAGTGTACCTAGTGGCATCCTAAACGTGGCTATTGTACTTTTGTCAATTCACAGTATTGGAACGTTATTTGCAGCACGTCTGCCTGCATTGCACACTCTAACTTTTTTAAACTCAGCCATTATACTACCAAACAGTCAGTGTACCTAGTGGCATCCTAAACGTGGCTATTGTACTTTTGTCAATTCACAGTATTGGAACGTTATTTGCAGCACGTCTGCCTGCATTGCACACTCTAACTTTTTTAAACTCAGCCATTATACTAGCAAACACTCACTGTACCTAGTTGTATCCTAAACGTGGCTATTGTACTTTTGTCAATTCACAGTATTGGAACGTTATTTGCAGCACGTCTGCCTGCATTGCACACTCTAACTTTTTTAAACTCAGCCATTATACTACCAAACAGTCAGTGTACCTAGTGGCATCCTAAACGTGGCTATTGTACTTTTGTCAATTCACAGTATTGGAACGTTATTTGCAGCACGTCTGCCTGCATTGCACACTCTAACTTTTTTAAACTCAGCCATTATACTACCAAACAGTCAGTGTACCTAGTGGCATCCTAAACGTGGCTATTGTACTTTTGTCAATTCACAGTATTGGAACGTTATTTGCAGCACGTCTGCCTGCATTGCACACTCTAACTTTTTTAAACTCAGCCATTATACTACCAAACAGTCAGTGTACCTAGTGGCATCCTAAACGTGGCTATTGTACTTTTGTCAATTCACAGTATTGGAACGTTATTTGCAGCACGTCTGCCTGCATTGCACACTCTAACTTTTTTAAACTCAGCCATTATACTAGCAAACACTCACTGTACCTAGTTGTATCCTAAACGTGGCTATTGTACTTTTGTCAATTCACAGTATTGGAACGTTATTTGCAGCACGTCTGCCTGCATTGCACACTCTAACTTTTTTAAACTCAGCCATTATACTACCAAACAGTCAGTGTACCTAGTGGCATCCTAAACGTGGCTATTGTACTTTTGTCAATTCACAGTATTGGAACGTTATTTGCAGCACGTCTGCCTGCATTGCACACTCTAACTTTTTTAAACTCAGCCATTATACTACCAAACATTCAGTGTACCTAGTGGCATCCTAAACGTGGCTATTGTACTTTTGTCAATTCACAGTATTGGAACGTTATTTGCAGCACGTCTGCCTGCATTGCACACTCTAACTTTTTTAAACTCAGCCATTATACTAGCAAACAGTCAGTGTACCTAGTGGCATCCTAAACGTGGCTATTGTACTTTTGTCAATTCACAGTATTGGAACGTTATTTGCAGCACGTCTGCCTGCATTGCACACTCTAACTTTTTTAAACTCAGCCATTATACTAGCAAACACTCACTGTACCTAGTTGTATCCTAAACGTGGCTATTGGACTTTGCTATAGTCCCACTAGTGCCAAGACATTTGCAGAGCGCGTCTGCCTGCGTTGCACACTCCAACAAATTATAACGAAGCCATTATACTAGCACACACCCAGTGTACCTAGTGGCATCCTATACGTGGCTATTGGACTTTGCTATAGTCCCACTAGTGCAAAGACATTTGCATAGCACGTCTGCCTGCATTGCACACTACAACTTTTTTAAACTAAGCAATTTTACTAGCAAACACTCACTGTACCTAGTTGTATCCTAAACGTGGCTATTGTACTTTTGTCAATTCACACTACTGCAAATCTATGTGCAGCACCTCTGCATGACAACCTCGTGCTCTGTTTTTAATAAGCTATAATGATAGCACAAAATACTGCCATTTTGTGGCATCATAGAACTGGCTGTTGTATTCCATTAGTGCCCCACTGGTGACAAGCTATTTCTAGCACCTCTACATCACACCCTCATGCACATTTTGCTACGCTAATGTTATAGCAAACTCATGGAATTCATTGCTGCATTTCATAATTCGGAGGGATAGAAAGTCAGGCTTCCTTTAGCTTTTCCTTCTGTTCATAGACAGCATCTCCAAGACAAATTTCCCCTCCACGTCTAAGTGTGGAGAGGCAGCTAGTGCGCATGCGTGTGCCGATGTACCCCAGCTGCAGCCTAATTACAGTGTTTCGCCTAGTGAGTATGCTCAGCCTGACTGTGCCATTCCTGACGCTAAGTTTTCATTTCGGGATACAGCGCATGCTCCCACACTAAGTGTGAAAAGCCTCTTTGCACAGGTGCTTGCATTCCGTGCCGGGTCTAAGTCCTGTTTTGTGCCTAGACACCATGCTAAAGCTGATAGTCTTTTTTCAGAGACTGTATTTCATGCTACTGAGCATGCTCAGGCACTTCCTGCATCAGAGACTAGGTCCGGTAATGAACTCTTTGGCCCTGGCCCTGATGTGGGGGTCCCATATAGACCACAGGGCATCAGGTGTCCTCCCAAATGGCTTGCAGAGGCCCACACCTATGACTTGTCACCGCATTATTGATGCTCAGACGATGACTTGTGAGGTGTTTGGGTCATGGCAGCCATGAGGTCATCATTGAAGTTGCGTTTCCAAATAGGACGCTAGTTATGCCACTCATGACGTGTCACTCTACTTTTGTCTCCAGGAGGTGCATTGTGGTTCACCCTGGTTTGGGGCGGACCCAGGTTATAAAAGGGGCTGGAGCCAACAAGGAGGTGCGCAGTCTTCTATTATGCTCCGAAAGAGCACACCTCCATGTGTTGAACCCATTGCGGCTTTAGGCCAGAGGTAGGCAGGGATCGGGTGGTGGATGCAGGCCACCACCACAGTTGGTAACGCAGAACGGTTAAGACCAGCTCCTGTCCTAACAGTCCTGCTTGTGCAGCCCAGTGGCATTAACAGGCCTGCTGCTGCTGATGCGCCTGCTGTCCACAGGTGTGGCCCCTACGCACACGGTCAGCGTACTCAATGGCCCCTGTGTTGTTAACAGGGAGTTCCTGGGCTGGGTGGGCATGTGGACCCTGTGACGCTAACAGGGCTCACAGTCTCCAGATCCGAATGGCGTCTAACTCGGTTCAGGCTACTATTAGTTTCATAGCCACACAGCTCTGTATCCTCCACCAAACCTTCAAGTTGCCAACCTCTCCTTTTCCAACTGGGAGCACGGTGGACACTGACTGCTGATGGGGATATATACCTTTCTCTTTCTTTTCTTATTAATTTTCGTTATATAGCGGTCACAGATTATATACCACTTTATCCAAATCTGCCAGTCCCACTGTAACAGATGTTGTTTCTTCAGCAAATGTTACAGTTGCTTAACCACCAAATCCACGGACCAAAACTTTTTTCCCCTTTCCAACACACCTGTTCCCCTTTCCAACAGCATCTGTCCTTTTTCAACTCATTTTGGGATATGACCAAAAGTGCAACTGTGCAGGGACACCGTACTCAACGCCATCTCAGCACAGCAGCCATCCCTCGGTCCCTCCGATGTGGACAAGTAAAAGACCATTTCCTCCTATCCATGACAAAGCGTTGAGATTCACTCTGTGCAGCACTGGTGTTTAGTGGACAAGTAGATCTAAGATTGCGTACCACATTCTGCAGATACTCCTGTATACGTGCGTCTATTTCTATGGCAGGAATTAGTTCGCCAAATTTTGTCTTGTACCGGGGATCTAACAGTGTGGCAACCCAGTATTCAGGATTAGTTCAAATTCATACAATCCGAGGGTCATGTAGGTAGTGCAGCAAGAAGGCGCTCATGTGTCTTGTGCATCCAGGAGGACCAAGTCCTTGGTGTGTTGGTGGCAGAGAGGTGAGAATCGTGCATCCTTCCTCTGCCCTCTACCCACAACCTCGCACAACCGAAATGTGAGCAAGCTCTCACTCATCTGCTGAGTCTTCCATGCCCATCGCCAGTTCGTCCTCCATTTCTTCATGGGCTCCTGCACTTTCATCAACACTTTTTGCTGATACTATGCGCCCTTGTTAATCCCTCTCCCTCACCATGACTGCCGCATAGGTGCCGCTGACCATCTGGACCTCGTAGATCTTGTTATCCCTTCCGCATATGACTCCTCCTGTACTTCCTCCCCTTCCTCTTGTCCCAACACCTGACTCAGAATAATAATTACAGTGTGCTCCATCATGTAGATGACCAGAATTGTCACGCTGAGAATGACATTGCCAGTGCTAAACATCTTCGTCGACATTTCAAAACTGTGTAGCAGGGTGCATAGGTCCTTGATCTGACACCACTCCAGCAGCGTGATCTGCACCACCTCTGGATCAACTTATCCCAGGCTATATGTCTTACCGTATTTCAGCAGGGCTCTGCGGTGCTGCCACACACGCTGCAACATGTGCAGATTCCAATTCCTGCGTGTCGAAACATCGCATTTACGGCGTTTAACTGCCAGACCCTAAGACTTCCGGAGTGATGAAAGTTGTTGAGCTGCTGTGTGCGCACGATGGAAGTGAGCACATAGCGAGCGTGCCCACTGCACAAGGCCATGTAGGCCGTGATGGTGTTTTAAAAATTGCTGGCGAATTCGGTTCAACACGTGAGCCCTAAAAGGCACGTGTGTCACATTGCCCTGAGGATGGCCCGCAGCCAGGTTTGCATCATTGCCGCACACGGCTGTTAAGTCACCAACGTAGTCCGCTCCGTCAATTTGTACTCCGGTTGCCAGGTGACAACGTGTTCCTTTCATGAATAGTGCTGATGATGTGAGAGTAGTCGATGCCAGCGGCGCAGGTGGACGCAGGTTATGCTCACCCACTGGGCTGCATTACCTTGACAGATGCAGAATCTCTGGCTGAATGTAGCTGGTGGGTATCTCACAGATGAAATACCATCATTCAGCTACAACCAATGGGAAGACACCACACCCTTTTTTATGCCCATCCTGTCTGCAGACCACTGCCAGACATAGCTATGAACCTCTGGTTAATTTTACCCCCAGTTCAGTTTTATGATTTTGTGTGCTTGTTACCTGACTACTTTTCCTGCTTGCTGTTTATGTACCTTGTTGGCCGATCCGCATTTCACCTCTGCTTGTTTTCTGATTAAGTCCTGGCCGTCCCATTCTGTTCCTGTTCCTCAATTAATGTTTTGACCCTGCCTGACTACTATTCTCTGTAATAGCGGTGTGACTCACATTTCCCATACATTTCAAAGTAAAGCTTTGACCGCCTGATGGCATTGAGCTCTGCTGCCAGCATAGTAAGGAGGTGTGTGGTAGTCCTTGTGCGCAGTTGCAAGGAAGGGTGGCCTGACCACACACGGTTTGCGCCAAGGTAGAGGACCCACACGAGGTTGAAGAGGCAGAAGCAGTGTATTAACTTCTACATACAGAACAAGGATTGAAACAACTCGTGGGGACGGCAAGACTTGTACAGCAGACCCTTCTCCATTTCTCACCATAGTTTGCCAGTGCCCAGTCAGTGACATGTAATGACCCTGTCTATGCTTACTGGTCCAAGTATCTGTGTTGAAATGCACCCTGTCGCACACAGATTTTCTCAAGGAAGTGGTGATGTTGTGTGCGACATGCTGGTGTAGCGCGGGCATGCTTTTCTTGGAGAAGCAGTGGTGATTGGGCATGTGGTACTGGGGCACAGCGACAGACATAAGGTCTGTAAAATCCTGTGTGTCCACTACGCGTAAAGGCAGCATTTCGGTAGCCAACAGCTTACAGAGGGATAGAGTCAACCACTTAGCTTTGTCATGGGTCGCAGTAAAGGTCCAGTCACACTAAGCAACTTACCAGCGATCCCAACAACGATAGGGATCGCTGGTAAGTTGCTAGGAGGTTGCTGGTGAGATGTCACACTGCCACGCTCCAGCGATCCCACCAGCAACCTGACCTGGCAGGGATCGCTGGAGCGTGGCTACACAAGTTGCTGGTGAGCTCACCAGCAACCAGTGTTCCAGCCCCCACCGCACGGAGCTACAGTGCAGAGAGCAGGGAGCAGCGCACACTGAGCGCTGGCTTCCTGCTCTCCTAGTTACAGCACACATCAGGTTAATTAACCCGATGTGTGCTGCAGCTAAATGTGCACAGAGCAGGGAGCAGCGCACACTGCTTAGCGCTGGCTCCTTGCTCTCCTAGTTACATCACACATCGGGTTAATTAACCCGATGTGTGCTGCAGCTACATGTGCACAGAGCAGGAGCCGGCAGCACAGGCAGTGAGAGCGGCGGAGGCTGGTATCAAAGGTAAATATCGGGTAACCAAGGACAGGGCTTCTTGGTTACCCGATGTTTACATTGGTTACCAGCCTCCGCAGAAGCCGGCTCCTGCTGCCTGCACATTAGTTGTTGCTGTCTCGCTGTCACACACAGCGATCTGTGCTTCACAGCGGGACAGCAACAACTAAATAATGGCCCAGGACATTCAGCAACAACCAACGACCTCACAGCAGGGGCCAGGTTGTTGCTGGATGTCACACACAGCAACATCGCTAGCAACCTCACAAAAGTTGTTCGTTAGCAGCGACGTTGCTAGCGATGTTGCTTAGTGTGACGGGGCCTTAAGTGGCCTTTTATTTGACCACATCTGAGGGAAAGAGATCTGGCTGCTGTCTGTAGACGGTGTTGAGTAGGGTGTCCCTGGAAAAATGCAGGTTTGTGAGAAAAGTGCAGGCGGAGACATGATGTTGCCTTCATCTTGCCTTCAGATCTGTTCATCTTGTATCATTTTTAAAAAACACATCAAGCAAGGGTTACTCCAAGCGGAGTCTACCTTTTTTCCCAACATTGGGCACACAGACACCCCATCAGTGGCAGCACTTGTGCCCTAGTTGCAAACAGGATGTTTTGATTTGCATCAAGCACATTCCAAATCCACAAGCATTTACTCTCCCCAGGCTGACACAGGGGTAGTAAATTCCTTCTGGATCCATGACTTGTTCATTTTGATGAACGTCAGTCTGTCCACATTGTCACTGGACAGACGCGTGCGCTTATCTGTCAGCACACACCCAGCAGCACTGAAGAAGACACGTTCAGAGACAACGCTGGCAGCTGCACACGACAAAATCTCCAAGGCGTAACTGGAGAGCTCTGTCAATTTTTCTAGATTTGAAGCCCAAAAGGAGCAAGGCTCCATTTGCAAAGTCATTGCATCGATGTTCATTTGGAGATACTCCTGTATCATCCTCTCCATCCGTTGACTATGTGTCAGACTTGTTGTCTCTGGTGGCCTTGCAAAGGAGGGTCTAAAAAAATTATGAAAATATTCCATAAAATTGCTGTTACCAGCACCAGATACGGTCCTACTGGTACGGGTAGACTGTTGAAGATGACGATGCCGTCCCATGTTTGTCAAGTTACAACTGGGAGAATCACTCCCTTCACCTGCACGGTTGTTTGGTGTAAAAGCCGAGCTAAGATCGAGTAACAGCTTATGCTGATACTCCAGCATACGTGCGTCCCTTTCTATGGGTGGAATTATGTCACAAAATTTGGACTTGTCCCGGGGATCTAATAGTGTGGCAAGCCAGTAGTCATCATCACTTCTAATTTTGACAATCCGAGGGTCATGTTGGAGGTAGTGCAACAAGAAGGCACTCATGTGTCTTGCGCAGCCATGCGGACCAAGTCCACGCTGTGTTTGTGGCATAGAGGTGCTAACCGTTCTTTCTTCCTCTGACATCTCCCCCCAACCTCTTTCAACTGAATTTTGACCAAGGTCTCCCTCATCCGCTGAGTCTTCCATGTCCATGTACAGTTCGTCCTCCATATCTTCATGTCCTCCTGCACCTTCCTCAACATCTCGCCTGCTACCATGCGCCCTTGTTGATCCCTGTCCCCCATGGTCCCATGCCTGCCGCGTTGGTGATGATGAACGTCTGGACCTTGGTGATGTTGTTGTGTCTTGCGCATATGAATCCTCCTGTAGTTCCTCCCCTTCCTGTTGTCCCACCCCCTGATTCCGAATAGTGTTTAGCGTGTGCTCCAGCATGTAAATGACTGTAATCGTCATGCTGATAATGGCATTGTCAGCGCTAAACATATTCGTCGCCATGTCGAAACTGTGCAGAACGGTGCATAGGTCCTTGATCTGAGATCACTCCATCAGGGTGATCTGCCCCACTTCTGCATCTCGTTGGCCCAGGCTATACATCATGACGTATTGCACCAGGGCTCGCCGGTGCTGCCACAGTCGCTGTAACATGTGGAGAGTTGAATTCCAGCGTGTCGCCACATCGCATTTCAGGCGATGAACCGGCAGGCCGAAAGACTTCTGGAGCGATGCAAGTCGCTCAGCTGCGGCGGTTGAACGGCGGAAGTGAGCACTGCAGACAGTTTACGTGCCCTGGTCAGAAGGCCATCTAGGCCGGGATAGTGTGTTAAAAATTGCTGGACAACAAGGTTCAACACGTGAGCCATACAAGGCACGTGTGTCACCTTGCCCAGGCGAAGGGCCGCACCCAGGTTTGCAGCATTGTCGCACACGGCCTTACCAGGCTGCAGGTTGAGTGGAGACAACCATTTATTAAACTCGGACCGCAGAGCTGACCACAACTCCTCAGCTGTGTGACTCTTATTCCCAAGACATGTCAAGCTAAAGACCGCCTGATGCCGTTGCGCTCTGCTGCCAGCATAGTAATGAGGGGTGCGTGATTCCTTCTGCGCAGTGAGAACGCTGGTGGCCTGACCAGGCAGGCTTGGGGCGGAGGTGGAGGACCCAGATGAGGTGGAGGATGCAGAAGCAGTGGCGGAACTTGGACAGACAGAGGATTGACACACAAGTCGTGGGGACGGCAAGACTTGTGCAGCAGACCCTTCACCATCTATCAACATAGTTACCCAGTGCCCAGTCAGCGACATGTAACGTCCCTGTCCATGCTTACTGGTCCAAGTATCGGTGGTGAAATGCACCCGTTCACACACAGAGTTTCTCAAGGAAGCGGTGATGTTGTGTGCGACATGCTGGTGTAGCGCGGGCACACCTTTCTTAGAGAAGTAGTGGCGACTAGGCATCTGGTACTGGGGCACAGCGACAGACATAAGGTCTCTAAAATCCTGTGTGTCCACTAGGCGGAAAGGCAGCATTTCGGTAGCCAACAGCTTACAGAGGGATAGAGTCAACCTCTTAGCTTTGTCATGGGTCGGAGGAAGTGGCCTTTTATTTGACCACATCTGAGGGACAGAGATCTGGCTGCTGTGTGTAGACGGTGTTGAGTAGGGTGTCCCTGGAAAAATGCAGGTTTGTGAGGAAAGTGCAGGCGGAGACATGATGTTGCCTTCATCCAACGTAGGTGCTATCGATGTCTGAGAGAGCTGTACACACTCACTTGTTTCCCCTTCCAAACCAACTGACGACCTACCAAGCAAACTGCCTGTTGCGGTTACAGTGGTGGAAGTTTTGCGTGGAAAAACAGGTGTGACAGCTGTCCCCACAGTCCTAGAAGATGAAGAGCGCGCGGATGCACTGGAAGGGGCGGGCGGTGGATGGTTCGCTCCGCTAGGCCGCATTGCAGCACAGTGAGCTTCCCACCGGGACCTATGATATTTATTCATGTGACGATTCATGGAAGAAGTTGTCAAACTGCTGAGGTTTTGACCTCTACTAAGAGAATCATGACAAATTTTACATATCACATGATTTGGGCGATCTTTTTCTATGTCAAAAAAGGAACAGGCTAGGCAAGGCTTAGAGGCCATGCGACCTGTTGATGCACCCCGAATAATGCTCATAGGCAGAGTGGTGGCTGAGGATGCAGTTGTAGACGTGCTACCAGTGCTCCGACTCTGTCCAGGAAGGCGCAAGGTAATTTCGTCGTCGGTTGCATCCTCCTCCACCGCCTCTGTTGACCTCCTCGAGTGCCTGACTGGGGGTTGACAGTAGGTGGGATCTAGAACTTCATCATCAATTGTTGTGTTTGCACTCCCCTCCCCCTCAGACCGAGCCTCTTCTTGCCCTGACCGAATATTTAAGTTGTCATCCCAATAGGGTATCTGCGTCTCATCTTCATCAGTATGTTCCTCATTGCCTATAACCACAGTTGTTGGAAAGGCAGCATTTTGGTAGCCAACAGTTTGCATTTTATGAAAGTCAACCTCCAAGCCATGTCATGCCCTTCTAAAAGCATGTATAACACAGCGAGGGGACTCCAACCACAGTCTCCCTCGTTTCCACTCACTGGGCCACACACACCCCACTTGACTGGCATCGGTTGAGCTCCCTTTTGAAAAAGAAAAAGATGCTTTGCATGAAGCACTCTCAAAAATACGCGTGCCTTTCCCGTCCCCTGGCTGACCCAGGGGAAGAAAAGTCCTCTGAGAGCCATGACTTGTTCATCTTGGTTCTTTTAGAGACACAGCGAGGGGACTCCAACCACAGTCTCCCTCGTTTCCACTAACTGGGCCACACACACCCCACTTGACTGGCATCGGTTGAGCCCCCTTTTGAAAAAGAAAAAGATGCTTTGCATGAAGCACTCTCAAAAATACGCGTGCCTCTCCCGTCCCCTGGCTGACCCAGGGGAAGAAAAGTCCTCTGAGAGCCATGATTTGTTCATTTTGGGTCTTTTAGAAACACAGCGAGGGGACTCCAACCACAGTCTCCTTCGTTGCCACTCACTGGGCCACACACACCCCACTTGACTGGCATCGGTTGAGCTCCCTTTTGAAAAAGAAAAAGATGCTTTGCATGAAGCACTCTCAAAAATACGCGTGCCTTTCCCGTCCCCTGGCTGACCCAGGGGAAGAAAAGTCCTCTGAGAGCCATGACTTGTTCATCTTGGTTCTTTTAGAGACACAGCGAGGGGACTCCAACCACAGTCTCCCTGGTTGCCACTCACTGGGCCACACACACCCCACTTGACTGGCATCGGTTGAGCTCCCTTTTGAAAAAGAAAAAGATGCTTTGCATGAAGCACTCTCAAAAATACGCGTGCCTTTCCCGTCCCCTGGCTGACCCAGGGGAAGAAAAGTCCTCTGAGAGCCATGACTTGTTCATCTTGGTTCTTTTAGAGACACAGCGAGGGGACTCCAACCACAGTCTCCCTCGTTGCCACTCACTGGGCCACACACACCCCACTTGACTGGCATCGGTTGAGCTCCCTTTTGAAAAAGAAAAAGATGCTTTGCATGAAGCACTCTCAAAAATACGCGTGCCTTTCCCGTCCCCTGGCTGACCCAGGGGAAGAAAAGTCCTCTGAGAGCCATGACTTGTTCATCTTGGTTCTTTTAGAGACACAGCGAGGGGACTCCAACCACAGTCTCCCTCGTTTCCACTCACTGGGCCACACACACCCCACTTGACTGGCATCGGTTGAGTTCCCTTTTGAAAAAGAAAAAGATGCTTTGCATGAAGCACTCTCAAAAATACGCGTGCCTTTCCCGTCCCCTGGCTGACCCAGGGGAAGAAAAGTCCTCTGAGAGCCATGACTTGTTCATCTTGGTTCTTTTAGAGACACAGCGAGGGGACTCCAACCACAGTCTCCCTCGTTGCCACTCACTGGGCCACACACACCCCACTTGACTGGCATCGGTTGAGCTCCCTTTTGAAAAAGAAAAAGATGCTTTGCATGAAGCACTCTCAAAAATACGCGTGCCTTTCCCGTCCCCTGGCTGACCCAGGGGAAGAAAAGTCCTCTGAGAGCCATGACTTGTTCATCTTGGTTCTTTTAGAGACACAGCGAGGGGACTCCAACCACAGTCTCCCTCGTTTCCACTAACTGGGCCACACACACCCCACTTGACTGGCATCGGTTGAGCCCCCTTTTGAAAAAGAAAAAGATGCTTTGCATGAACCACTCTCAAAAATACGCGTGCCTTTCCCGTCCCCTGGCTGACCCAGGGGAAGAAAAGTCCTCTGAGAGCCATGATTTGTTCATTTTGGGTCTTTTAGAAACACAGCGAGGGGACTCCAACCACAGTCTCCTTCGTTGCCACTCACTGGGCCACACACACCCCACTTGACTGGCATCGGTTGAGCTCCCTTTTGAAAAAGAAAAAGATGCTTTGCATGAAGCACTCTCAAAAATACGCGTGCCTTTCCCGTCCCCTGGCTGACCCAGGGGAAGAAAAGTCCTCTGAGAGCCATGACTTGTTCATCTTGGTTCTTTTAGAGACACAGCGAAGGGACTCCAACCACAGTCTCCCTGGTTGCCACTCACTGGGCCACACACACCCCACTTGACTGGCATCGGTTGAGCTCCCTTTTGAAAAAGAAAAAGATGCTTTGCATGAAGCACTCTCAAAAATACGCGTGCCTTTCCCGTCCCCTGGCTGACCCAGGGGAAGAAAAGTCCTCTGAGAGCCATGACTTGTTCATCTTGGTTCTTTTAGAGACACAGCGAGGGGACTCCAACCACAGTCTCCCTCGTTTCCACTCACTGGGCCACACACACCCCACTTGACTGGCATCGGTTGAGCTCCCTTTTGAAAAAGAAAAAGATGCTTTGCATGAAGCACTCTCAAAAATACGCGTGCCTTTCCCGTCCCCTGGCTGACCCAGGGGAAGAAAAGTCCTCTGAGAGCCATGACTTGTTCATCTTGGTTCTTTTAGAGACACAGCGAGGGGACTCCAACCACAGTCTCCCTCGTTTCCACTCACTGGGCCACACACACCCCACTTGACTGGCATCGGTTGAGCTCCCTTTTGAAAAAGAAAAAGATGCTTTGCATGAAGCACTCTCAAAAATACGCGTGCCTTTCCCGTCCCCTGGCTGACCCAGGGGAAGAAAAGTCCTCTGAGAGCCATGACTTGTTCATCTTGGTTCTTTTAGAGACACAGCGAGGGGACTCCAACCACAGTCTCCCTCGTTTCCACTAACTGGGCCACACACACCCCACTTGACTGGCATCGGTTGAGCCCCCTTTTGAAAAAGAAAAAGATGCTTTGCATGAAGCACTCTCAAAAATACGCGTGCCTTTCCCGTCCCCTGGCTGACCCAGGGGAAGAAAAGTCCTCTGAGAGCCATGACTTGTTCATCTTGGTTCTTTTAGAGACACAGCGAGGGGACTCCAACCACAGTCTCCCTGGTTGCCACTCACTGGGCCACACACACCCCACTTGACTGGCATCGGTTGAGCTCCCTTTTGAAAAAGAAAAAGATGCTTTGCATGAAGCACTCTCAAAAATACGCGTGCCTTTCCCGTCCCCTGGCTGACCCAGGGGAAGAAAAGTCCTCTGAGAGCCATGACTTGTTCATCTTGGTTCTTTTAGAGACACAGCGAGGGGACTCCAACCACAGTCTCCCTGGTTGCCACTCACTGGGCCACACACACCCCACTTGACTGGCATCGGTTGAGCTCCCTTTTGAAAAAGAAAAAGATGCTTTGCATGAAGCACTCTCAAAAATACGCGTGCCTTTCCCGTCCCCTGGCTGACCCAGGGGAAGAAAAGTCCTCTGAGAGCCATGACTTGTTCATCTTGGTTCTTTTAGAGACACAGCGAGGGGACTCCAACCACAGTCTCCCTCGTTTCCACTCACTGGGCCACACACACCCCACTTGACTGGCATCGGTTGAGCTCCCTTTTGAAAAAGAAAAAGATGCTTTGCATGAAGCACTCTCAAAAATACGCGTGCCTTTCCCGTCCCCTGGCTGACCCAGGGGAAGAAAAGTCCTCTGAGAGCCATGACTTGTTCATCTTGGTTCTTTTAGAGACACAGCGAGGGGACTCCAACCACAGTCTCCCTCGTTTCCACTAACTGGGCCACACACACCCCACTTGACTGGCATCGGTTGAGCCCCCTTTTGAAAAAGAAAAAGATGCTTTGCATGAAGCACTCTCAAAAATACGCGTGCCTTTCCCGTCCCCTGGCTGACCCAGGGGAAGAAAAGTCCTCTGAGAGCCATGACTTGTTCATCTTGGTTCTTTTAGAGACACAGCGAGGGGACTCCAACCACAGTCTCCCTGGTTGCCACTCACTGGGCCACACACACCCCACTTGACTGGCATCGGTTGAGCTCCCTTTTGAAAAAGAAAAAGATGCTTTGCATGAAGCACTCTCAAAAATACGCGTGCCTTTCCCGTCCCCTGGCTGACCCAGGGGAAGAAAAGTCCTCTGAGAGCCATGTCCACATTGTCAGTGGACAGACACGTGTGCTTATCTGCCAGCAGACCCACAGCAGCACTGAAGACAGGTTCCGAGAGAACGCTGGCTGCAGGACACGACAAGATCCCCAAGACGTACGTGGCGAGCTCAGGCAATTTATCAAGATTGGAAGCCAAGAATGAGCAGGGCTCAAGTTGCACATTAATGGAATCGATGTTTCCTTGCATATACTCATATATCTGTGTGTCCTCCTCTTTTTCCTTGTCCAGCTCTTTTGTTTTCGCATGAGTATATGTCCTTGTCACTTTCCCATGTGTTGTGAGTTGTTTGTGACCTTTTGGACACCTTTGAGGGTGTTTTCTAGGTGTTTTTCTGTGTTTGTGATTGCCTGCCATTGTTTCCTATGCAGTTCGAGTTCGGTTCGTCGAACGTTCGACGAACCGAACTCGAACGGGAGGTCCGTTCGGCGAACCAACCTCGAGCCGAACCGCGACCGGTTCGCTCATCTCTAATCCTGATTTTACCATTTTAATTACTTGGTCTACGGCAGCATACGTGAGGACTTACTACACTATAATGGTAGTTGTTACCCTCACAACTCCTCGAGGTAAGCAGTCCTGAGCTCATTTATTTTGGTTACACCGGGATTAGACACCTTCTGTGCCCTAGTCTCTTCCAGATATTACGTTATCTATAGAGACATAGTACACAAAATAAAGATATACCGTGTTTCCCCGAAAGTAGGACCCCCCCGAAAGTAAGACAGGGTGGGGGTTACGGGGGGGTCCTTCAATGTAAGGCCTCCCCCGAATGTAAGGCAGGGTTGGGGGGCCGCTGTGAAATGTAAGGCCCTTACCTTTGGGCCGCCGCTGTCCCCCATTGGGTCCCCAGGCTCCACAGGTGTCCTCAGGTGCAGCTGGGCGGGTCCATCGCTCATGGGGTTAACTCGCCGTGTTAACCCCGCAATCCGCCCAGCTCAACAGCTCATTCGCCGCCCCTGCTCCCCACGTCACCGCCGGCCCCCGGCTCGAGCGCTGATTGGCCCAGCAGCTCGGGCTGTAATTGGCCGCCCCTGCTCCCCACGTCACCGCCGGCCCCCGGCTCGAGCGCTGATTGGCCCAGCAGCTCGGGCTGTAATTGGCCGCCCCTGCTCCCCACGTCACCGCCGGCCCCCGGCTCGAGCGCTGATTGGCCCAGCTAATGTAGGGGCTTCCACCCACCAGACTTCACAGTAGCCCTTACACTAATTACATCTACCGTATGTGTGTTAAAAAAAAGGCTGAAGAGCTGGCTTCTCACACCATCAAAGTTCATAGATATTTGTGACGCCTGACTTTGCAGGGTGCCACAGAATAATGCACACCGTAATGGACTAGCATAATATAGCAATGTCACAGTATATGACTTCTGTTCATGGTGATGTCCTACGGTAGTATAAGCACAAATCACTCAGTGATGTCAAAATATAAAGATAAATGAACAGGGTGACCTAGAAGAAAGATTGATACACACAATGTAAGACCTCCCCCGAAAGTAAGACATGGTGGGACTTTTTGGGGTAAAATTAATGTAAGACAGGGTCTTACTTTTTGGGAAACACGGTAGTATATAGTGTATAAGGAGAAGATAGTAGACACAGTTGCAATTAAGCCCCAATACAAATTAAGGTCCAGTCACACTAAGCAACTTACCAGCGATCCCAACAACGATAGGGATCGCTGGTAAGTTGCTAGGAGGTTGCTAGTGAGATGTCACACTGCGACGCTCCAGCGATCCCACCAGCAACCTGACCTGGCAGGGATCGCTGGAGCGTCGCTACACGAGTTGCTGGTGAGCTCACCAGCAACCAGTGACAAGCCCCCAGCGCCGCGTGGAAGATGCTGCGCTTGGTAACTAAGGTAAATATCGGGTAACCAACCCGATATTTACCTTGGTTACCACCGCACGGAGCTACACGTGCAGAGAGCAGGGAGCAGCGCACACTGAGCGCTGGCTCCCTGCTCTCCTAGTTACAGCACACATCGGGTTAATTACCCGATGTGTGCTGCAGCTACATGTGCACAGAGCAGGGAGCAGCGCACACCGCTTAGCGCTGGCTCCTTGCTCTCCTAGCTACAGCACACATCGGGTTAATTAACCCGATGTGTCCTGCAGCTACATGTGCAGAGAGCAGCGCACAATGCTTAGCGCTGGCTCCCTGCTCTCCTAGCTACAGCACACATCGGGTTAATTAACCCGATGTGTCCTGCAGCTACATGTGCACAGAGCAGGAGCCGGCACTTACAGTGAGAGCGGCGGAGACTGGTAACAAAGTTAAATATCGGGTAACCAAGGACAGGGCTTCTTGGTTACCCGATGTTTACATTGGTTACCAGCCTCCGCAGAAGCCGGCTCCTGCTGCCTGCACATTTAGTTGTTGCTGTCACACACAGCGATCTGTGCTTCACAGCGAGACAGCAACAACTAAAAAATGGCCCAGGACATTCAGCAACAACCAACGACCTCACAGCAGGGGCCAGGTTGTTGCTGGATGTCACACACAACAACATCGCTAGCAACGTCACAAAAGTTGTTCGTTAGCAGCAATGTTGCTAGCGATGTTGCTTAGTGTGACAGGGCCTTTAGTCTTATTAGAAACATGTACAACCATTCTGTTGTTTGCAATAAACCAAACATTTGTTGTATCACATCCTTATTATTTAGTAGTGCACCTTTGATTGTTTTGACCTGCTACAAACATGATTATTAGCCAAACACCAGCTTTTGGAATCAATCAGCAGAAAATTTGTAAATGTTGCTAATAAATCTAATTTGCAATATGGATTGAATGATTTTGATTGAAACTAAATATGTAATTGCAGGATATTGATGGAGAGATCTTAGCTACTGTCAGTGCTGCATTTTTCTCAATTACTCTCTTCTTGCACTGTATTCCTTTTTTGCATCTAAGCAATGACTGCTTTTCCTGCATCCTCTATTGCTATATTTTCTGCATTTAAACACCAGACCACTATTTATCTTTTTCCAGACTATGATAATTTAGTAAGGCATGCCTCTCATTTTTGTATTATTTCTTTATTTATCTCTGTACTCCATGCTCCACTCCAAACTGCACATTTCCCTGCCTGTTTTATCACAGGAGTGAGTGTTTCTGCTGCACCTCCAGCCCTCCGATGTCATCATAAATCCAGTCCGTTACATATCAGCTTAGCAGCTTCTGGAGCTTTTACATCAATGACTTGATATACAGTATGATGAGCTCAGAGGACTGGAGATGCAGCCGAAACACTCACTCCTGTGATAACACAGGCAGGGAAATGTGTTACTCCAGGCAAGTATAATATAATACCTAAATCAGGAGCTGCATTCCCATGCTGTGTTGTCTGAATACTCACTTATCATGTGACTTATGCTTCCTCTCATGGCCAGGAGTTGTGGTATTTTCCAATCATAATCTGGAGCAGCTCTGCATGAACACAGAAAATACCGATATATAGCAGGGGCACCTTTATAACATTATTTCAGCACAGGAACATTTTTTTAACACATCCGATTGCGGACCTAATATTTATTTCTATATCTATTGATTACAATGTACTTTGATAAGGGGAAATCCACTTGAACTACTTGGAGGGGTTATTGGGATGGGACTGGTTTTATTATTAGTACTAGCTGTACTACCCGGCTTCGCCCGGGTTAATAACTGCTGTTAACAAAATAGAATGTATTAACAAAAATGTATTCTGCACACAAAAACCACAAAACAAATAGATAGAAATGTAATTATTAAATTGTTGCCTATATTAACCAATCAGAGCTCAGATTAATTAACTGTAGCAAAATAGAAGTTAAGCTGTGATTGGTTGCTATTGGCAGCCTGATAAATCTCCAGGCAACAGAAAGCCCTCCCCCTGACAGTATATATTAGCTCACACATACACATATAGACAGGTCATGTGACTGACAGCTGCCGTATTTCCTATGTGGTACATTTGTTGTTCTTGTAGTTTGGCTGCTTATTCATCAGATTTTTATTTGTGAAGGATAATACCAGACTTGTGTGTGTTTAGGGCGATTATGTGGCGAGGTTGGTGTATGTGTGGTGAGATGTGTGATGAGGGTGGTATATGTGTTCAAACACGTGGTAGTGTGTGGCGCATTTTGTGTGTGTGTTCATATCCCCGAGTGTGATGAGTATCCCATGTCGGGGCCCCACCTTAGCAACTGTACGGTATATACTCTTTGGAGCCATCGCTCTCATTCTTTAAGTCCCCCTTGTTCACATCTGGAGCTGTCAATTTGCCCCCAACACTTTTCGTTTCACTTTTTCCCCATTATGTAGATAGGGGCAAAATTGATTGGTAAATTGGAAAGCACGGGGTTAAAATTTCGCCTCACAACATATCACCCAGCGCTTCCCGGGATAGTAACTGTCTCTCTGTTTCTCTCCCCCTCTCTGTCTGTCTCCCCCTCTGTATATATCTCTCTGTCTCTTTGTCTGTCTGTCTCTTTCCCTGTCTATCTCTTTCTCCGTCTGTCTCAATCTCTTTCCCTGTCTGTCACTTTCCCTGTCTGTCACTTTCCCTGTCTGTCACTTTCCTTGTCTGTCTCTTTCCCTCTCTTTCCCTGTCAGTCTGTCTCTTTGTCTGTGTCTGTCTCTTTGTGTCTGTCTCTTACCATGTCTATGTCTGTTTCTTAAGGCCCCGTCACACTAAGCAACATCGCTAGCAACATCGCTGGTAACGAACAACTTTTGTGACGTTGCTAGCGATGTTGCTGTGTGTGACATCCAGCAACAACCTGGCCCCTGCTGTGAGGTCGTTGGTTGTTGCTGAATGTCCTGGGCCATTTTTTAGTTGTTGCTGTCCTGCTGTGAAGCACAGATCGCTGTGTGTGACAGCGAGACAGCAACAACTAATGTGCAGTGAGCAGGAGCCGGCTTCTGCTGAGGCTGGTAACTAATGTAAACATCGGGTAACCAAGAAGCCCTGTCCTTGGTTACCCGATATTTACCTTTGATACCAGACTCCTCCGCTCTCACTGCCTGTGCTGCCGGCTCCTGCTCTGTGCACAGATAGCTGCAGCACACATCAGGCAATTAACCCGATGTGTGCTGTAACTAGGAGAGCAAGGAGCCAGCACTAAGCAGTGTGCGCTGCTCCCTGCTCTGTGCACATTTAGCTGCAGCACACATCGGGTTAATTAACCTGATGTGTGCTGTAACTAGGAGACTGGGGGCTGGTCACTGGTTGCTGGTGAGCTCACCAGCAACTCGTGTAGCCACGCTCCAGCGATCCCTGCCAGGTCAGGTTGCTGGTGGGATCGCTGGAGCGTCGCAGTGTGACAGCTCACCAGCAACCTCCTAGCAACTTACCAGCGATCCCTATCGTTGTTGGGATCGCTGGTAAGTTGCTTAGTGTGACTGGACCTTTACTCTGTCTGTGTCTGCCTCTTTCCCTGTCTGTGTCTGTCTCTTTCCCTGGCTGCATTGTGACACGCCAAGATTCCATATAAGGGCGTGGCTACGCATTCTTCTGAAGTTCTGGCTGCACTGTGGCTCCCAGCTCCATTCGCTTTAATGGAGGCAGGTTTTTTGGCGAATAACTGTAAAGTGCGGGGTCAAAATTTCCCCTCCAAACATAGCCTATGACGCTCTCGGGGTCCATACGTGTGAGTGTGCAAAATTTTGTGGCTGTAGCTGCGACGGTGCAGATGCCAATCCCGGACATACACACACACATACACACACACATTCAGCTTTATATATTAGATTTCATCTTAGTATGTCTTTTATGACCCATGGTATTCTATTCATAGAATGAATCTGATACACAGAGGCTGAGCAGTACACGCAAATTGGTATGACATTAGATACTCTACCTGAATGAATTTGCAAAGGACATTGAAGTACATTTGTTTGCATACTTGACAGATGGTCATTATATGTATGCTGCCAACAATCACTTTGTCATAAATTGAGACGTCTTTTCCAGACATGTCTCTAAGTCAAAGCATATACCAGGGTAATAATGACTATATGCAACTGGTAAAGAAATCTGTATGTCATTGTACTCTCCATAATTGTATCACTGCACCCAATTACTAGTTTCAGTGGATTTATGCTGTCTACCTTTGCATCATCACTGAGCCAGTGATTGACTGCAGTGGTCATGTGATGTGATTACTCACTGCAAGCAAGTCAACAAAGATCAGAAGAGAGGTGTTGCCTGAGAGGTAGGAAGTAACCAATTATGCTTTTGTTAAAGGGGTTGTGCACCACTCAGATAACCCTTTCTCAATCAGAGTGGTTGGCCCCACTAAAATAACAATGCTGATACTCACCTCCAGTGCCGATGCCATTTCAGTGTTGTCGGCATTCGCTCATTCGGGGTTCACGCAACGTTGTTACATCATTCTTGCCCTACACCCAATCAAGACTGGCTTCACTGTCTGCACCTTCAGATGAATCAAACATTAAGAGTAAGATAGAGCTGTGGCTGGCTGCTCGCTTTTTCTTGATGTTTGATATGTCTGAAGTTGCGGACAGTGAAACCAGCGCTGATTGGGCAGAGGGCACGAATGATGTAATTGCGTAAGTTCGGGACGAGCGAATGCCAACAACACTGAAATGGCATCGGCACTGGAAGTGAGACTAAGTGTTTTTATTTTAATGGAAGCAAACACTTTGAGAAGGGGTTGTCTCAGCAGAGGACAATCACTTTAAGGAGGGCAAACATTTGGGGTATTAAAGAGGTTTTCCATTTCTAATTTCACCCCTTCTCATATGAGCTACCTCTTGCTACTATAATACACTTATATTACCTGTCCTGCTGCTGTGAGCTCAAGTCTGTGTGGCTGCTTTGTTGCTTTGTTGTGATGCAGCAAGGCTACTTCTGATCTGGGGGCTTCATGCTTCTTGTGTCATGAAGAGATGCTCTTTTACCTGGTCCCTTCACACAACCATCTTTTCTGCCAAGCTAAAAGAGCAACACAATCATAGGGACCTGCCTATGAGGAACCTTATGTAGCACTGTTACATTTTTTAGTTAAATCCCTTAGTTGGGTGATTTGAAAGATTCCCTTAGACATCTCCATCTTGGGGATATTGGCTTCAAGAGTTGCTTTCACATCCTCCTGTACAGACTATGGCAACTCGGTGGCAGCATGCAGCAAAGTTTCTTGACACGTGACTTTCTTGCTAGCCGAGCTACCAGGTGAAATTTCTTTCCCTTGCTGTCTCAAAATAAAGTTGCATGCAATAATCACAGGTTGCTGCATATGTGGGGGGCCTTGGGAATCTGGGAAACTGTTAGCGATATTTTTAAATGCCTCTCTTAGGTTTACCAACTCATTCTATATCTTGTACCCAAAGAAAGAAAACATCATCCCCATGTGTTTCCAAAAAGTGCTTAGAGGTAACTGACAGGAGGGCATTTCACTGTAACTAACCAACCAATACACAAATGTATCACTGCAACTCCATACACATTAAAAAAAGTGATTTTATTGAATATTAATAATAATTTTAAATACATGATCAAGCATTAAAAAATAGAAATACATTTCAAAGACGAATTTAATGCATCACAGTGCTACCCCTACCCTCACCCCCGACAGCCACCTTGTCAGATGGATTTTTCACTTTATTTCTTTTTTACGTTCACATAATGCTGATCCTCTTCCTATAGATGATACATAAATTGATTAAAGGGAATCTATGACTATGTTTTTGCTATGTACTGTATGTAAGAGCATGACGTAAGAGCTGAGACTCTGATTCCAACTATATATTACTTCCCAGTTTGCTTAGTCTAGTTTTAATACAATCCTAAGCTTCGAATATAGCGTCTTGTACAATTCTGCCCATACCAATGATTGGCAGCATTCTGTGTACACTGTATATTGACAGAAAGCTGCTAATAACTTTTGGGGGTGGAGTTATACAGGGCAGTGGATCTGAGTGTTGAGATTAAGCTAATGAGAATGTGGGACTGCAGTGGGTGAGCAGACCCCCTGCAAAAGGGAGCATAGTTAACCCGGAAATGTTATTAATAAAAATGTTTTATTTGTATGTGCATGTGTATTGTGTTAGGGTACCCCTAGTGGCCGGGAGGAGCCGGCAGAGACAAGGGGAGGAGAGAGCAAGGGTGTGAGGAAAAGATTAGATCAAGGGAGCAGTCGTCTCGGGGACAGGAGCGGAGCAGCAGAGCCGGGGCAGAGTGTGGGAGCTGGAAAGCAGGGAAGCCGGTGAGAAAAGGAGCGGGCGGAACCTCATAGTGTGAAGCAGTCCGGTGTGGGTCCGGGCTGTGGGTAGCCAGAAGTGGGAGCCGGGCGAAGTGGAGTAGTCGGGCACATCCCCACTGGAGGGGACGCAAGGACAGGCTTCCCCCAGCTAAGAAAGCGTATCATCACCTTTATTGCTTTGTTTGGGACTTTGTGAAGAATAAAAGAATGTTTGTTCATTGCATCGAACCCTGCCTGAAGAGTGTTTGTGCGCCGGATAACATCTGCATCACCACCACACTCTGCCCCACCAAGTCATCTCCTGTCCCCATAGTGGCGGTGGAACCAGGGGTACGCCTGATTGCAAGGGCCACGACTACAAGGCCAGAGGCACCCCTGGCACCCCGTTACATGTGGCGTAGTCGGCAGGATGCGATTCCCCTGCCAGGAACCCAGGAGGCTGGAGATCGGGTCGTGCCTGAAGCACAGGATCCGGACCGTGATACAGGATTTCCAGTCCCGTGGTGGGAAGAGAACCTAGTACCCGTAGCGTTGGACCGGGTACAAGATGGCGGCAAGGAGGCCGTTATCTGTGAGGAAGAAAAGGCGCGGAAAATTGGCGCCGAAAGAAGAGCCTGGGGCTGGCCGGTGCCGAAGAGAAAGCATGGAGTACTCCGCCCAAAGAGGGGAGGCGCCAGCTCCAGGGCACGGAAGAAGAAAAAGAAGTACCTCAGCGGAGGAGTCAAGATGATGCGTGGGGCTGGGGGTGGAGTCTGTTTAAAAGCGGGAAACGAGGACCCGTCTCCACTCTACCCAGTCTCAGCATTGACACCGCCGCCGTTACCAGCAAGATTGTCAGGGGCAGCGACGCCTTCACCACCGAGAGGAGTTGCAGCAGCTGCGCCTGTGGAGCCACCCTACGCCCCTGCGTCCTTCCAGAGGATCCGTCAGCAGCCGGGACAATCCCTGGGGGCATACATCCAGGCCCAAGCGGAGGAATGGAAGAGGGCCTGGCCCCCAGAGTAAGTCACCACTGCTGATCTGTTGTTTAAGTCCGGCGCCGTTTAGCCGGCAGAAGTTATTTTAAAGTTTCACGGGACGAGCTCCCTTCTGTGTGTTTGTACGGGCAGTCGCCCCATCTAAGACCGGGAGCGCTGTTGCCAAGCCTCCGGGCGCCCATCTAAGACCGGGAGCGCTGTTGAGCCTCCGGGCGCTAGTTGAAAGAAGGACCGGGAGCGCTGCAGAAACCGCCGGGCGCGGGACTGGTGGCCGTCCAGAGGAGGAGAACTGGGCACACTGGTGGCCGTCCAGAGGAGGAGAGCTGCGCACACTGGTGGCCGTCCAGAGGAGGAGTGCTGCGCGGGACTGGTGGCCGTCCAGAGGAGGAGAACTGGGCACACTGAAGGCCGTCCAGAGGAGGAGAGCTGCGCACACTGGTGGCCGTCCAGAGGAGGAGAGCTGCGCACACTGGTGGCCGTCCAGAGGAGGAGAACTGGGCACACTGGAGCCCTCTGTGTGGGTGCTGCGCCTATTGTGGACGGTATTGCAGACTTTACGTGCTTCTGTGTGTTTTAAGTAAGAGCCGTGCCGGGAGGCTCGGGTTTTAAGAGGGGAGGTATGCAGTGGGTGAGCAGACCCCCTGCAAAAGGGAGCATAGTTAACCCGGAAATGTTATTAATAAAAATGTTTTATTTGTATGTGCATGTGTATTGTGTTAGGGTACCCCTAGTGGCCGGGAGGAGCCGGCAGAGACAAGGGGAGGAGAGAGCAAGGGTGTGAGGAAAAGATTAGATCAAGGGAGCAGTCGTCTCGGGGACAGGAGCGGAGCAGCAGAGCCGGGGCAGAGTGTGGGAGCTGGAAAGCAGGGAAGCCGGTGAGAAAAGGAGCGGGCGGAACCTCATAGTGTGAAGCAGTCCGGTGTGGGTCCGGGCTGTGGGTAGCCAGAAGTGGGAGCCGGGCGAAGTGGAGTAGTCGGGCACATCCCCACTGGAGGGGACGCAAGGACAGGCTTCCCCCAGCTAAGAAAGCGTATCATCACCTTTATTGCTTTGTTTGGGACTTTGTGAAGAATAAAAGAATGTTTGTTCATTGCATCGAACCCTGCCTGAAGAGTGTTTGTGCGCCGGATAACATCTGCATCACCACCACACTCTGCCCCACCAAGTCATCTCCTGTCCCCATAGTGGCGGTGGAACCAGGGGTACGCCTGATTGCAAGGGCCACGACTACAAGGCCAGAGGCACCCCTGGCACCCCGTTACAGGACCACCATCACTGATTTATGAGATTGACATTCTGGAAAAATTAGAATCAAACGTCCACCAGATGGCACTAAACCAAATGTTTAAGCTCAGTTTACCAGAGCAGTGGAGGTCCAATTTTTCATTTGGTAATATGGATTTTAAATAAATTGCCATATTATGAACTTTATTTTTTTGTATTTGTGACTGCTTTCTTTATCACTGTGACACTGTGGTGGAGCTTATTCCATAAAAATGAAGGTAAAAAATCTGAGTATTCTCTTCCCTTCCCAGGTCCAAAGCCTTGTCTCCACCACTGCGCCTAAGTTGTTCGGTTGCAGTATTGATGTCATGTCAAAATCACTGCAGTCAATTCCTAAAATCAGCAACTTGCTCCATCTATATCGGTAGAGCTGCTGAAATCAGTGATTGACTGCAGCATTGCCACTAATGCCAAACCGGAGACCGGAGCAGAAGTGGAGATACAATGGTAACAGTTTATTTATTACAATGTGTGCATGTGGGAAATGTTTTCTGAACAATTCATTTGAATAATAATAAGAAGAATAAGAATAATCTTATTTCTATAGCGCCAACATATTCCGCAGCACTTTACTATTCAGAGGTTCATATACAAAGAAGTAACAGTTATAGAAAATACAATAATTAGAGCAAAAAAGACAACCCTGCTCATGAGAGCTTACATATACAATGAAGGGGTTGGGGGGACACAAGGTACAAGTGCATATTTACAATGACAATCCAGCCATCTCAAGGAAATGGGGGATAGATAATGGCTTCCTGGACCAGTCAGCCAAAACTTTGAGTTGCTTTTGGGTGCAGTGGAGTTTGATGGAGAGTTATATTCTGAAAAGTCGTGGAGGGCCTATGTGAATTTAATTTGGCTAGAAAGTGTGATAGGCAACTCTAAAAAGATGTGGTTTTTTTAGGGAGCATCTGAAGCTGAGTAAGTTGTGATTCATCCTAGCTTCTTGGGGTAGAGCAT
Source organism: Anomaloglossus baeobatrachus (assembly GCF_048569485.1). NCBI lineage: Eukaryota > Metazoa > Chordata > Amphibia > Anura > Aromobatidae > Anomaloglossus > Anomaloglossus baeobatrachus. Next base: position 110,968,562 of record NC_134364.1, read on the forward strand.
TCCAGAGGATTGGTGGAGCTCGGGAGAAGTCTTGGATCAGGGAGTGGGAGGTTTGGATTAGTGTGGATGTAAGTCGAACGTCGTTTGCAGAGTGTAGGGAACGGGTAGGGTGATAGACAGAGATGAGGGTGGAGATGTAGGGGAGTGCCGCAGTGTGGAGAGCTTTGTGGGTGAGAACTATCTATTCATATTGGATCCTATGATGTATGGGCAGCCAGTGCAGTGACTGGCACAGAATGGAAGTGTGCAAGTAACGGTTAGCCAGATAGGTGATCCTGGCTGCTGCATTAAAGATGGACTGTAGACGAGAAAGTCTAGTTCGGGGGAGGCCAATTAATAGAGAATTTTAGTAGTCAAGGCTGGAGTGGATCAGGGCAATTGTGAGTTTTTTTGTAGTTTTCATGGGGAGAAAGGTATATTTGAGGACTTATAAACAGTTATTTAAAACATAAAGTTAAAGCAGTTGTCTGACCTTAGGGTACAAGTCACCAATCACTTTATATAACTGGTAATTTGGGAACCTTCACAATATGCAGTGTACACACTGTCAGGATTCAACAGTGCCAGTGCCAGGAGCTGGTAAGTGTATAACTGCAAGTATGTGATTTGCATACATGTGGTCACATGCCTACTAGACCTGTGTGGCTTCGCTGAGCACAAGTGAATTGAATGAGGCCAGCTATGTCTAGTCAGAATGTGGCCAGAAGTTTTCAAATCTCAACTGCTCCCAACATCGGAGAATCATGACATCGCGAGCACTGCACACTGTGAGAGTTCAAAAGTCTGCTGTCACATAACGTGATTACAAACTTACACAACAATCCCTTGAAAAAATGTAGAAAAGTAGATGTTATCATTTTCATTATTCATAAGTCTGAAAACTTTATAAAATTCCCAATAAGTCCAAGAAATTGTTTAGCAATCGATCCAGCTACAATAGGTGACCACAAAAATCTACAGTAAAGATCCCACTTCAAAATTCTAGACATTCTGGTAGTGTGTGTTGCCAATGTGTCATCTACAGTGCCTACAAGTAGTATTCAACCCCCTGCAGATTTAGCAGGTTTACACATTCGGAATTAACTTGGCATTGTGACATTTGGACTGTAGATCAGCCTGGAAGTGTGAAATGCACTGAAGCAAAAAAGAATGTTATTTTTTTTTTTTTTTTTTTAAATTGTGAAAAGTTTATTCAGAGGGTCATTTACTATTCAACCCCTCAAACCACCAGAATTCTGTTTGGTTCCCCTAAAGTATTAAGAAGTATTTCAGGCACAAAGAACAATTAATTATCTCTTTTTTCCAGCCTTTTCTGACTAATTAAGACCCTCGCCAAACTTGTGAACAGCACTCATACTTGGTCAACATGGGAAAGACAAAGGAGCATTCCAAGGCCATCAGAGACAAGATCGTGGAGGGTCACAAGGCTGGCAAGGGGTACAAAACCCTTTCCAAGGAGTTGGGCCTACCTGTCTCCACTGTTGGGAGCATCATCCGGAAGTGGAAGGCTTATGGAACTACTGTTAGCCTTCCACGGCCTGGACAGCCTTTGAAAGTTTCCACCCGTGCCGAGGCCAGGCTTGTCCGAAGAGTGAAGGCTAACCCAAGGACAACAAGGAAGGAGCTCCGGGAAGATCTCATGGCAGTGGGGACGTTGGTTTCAGTCAATACCATAAGTAACGTACTCCACCGCAATGGTCTCCGTTCCAGACGAGCCCGTAAGGTACCTTTACTTTCAAAGCGTCATGTCAAGGCTCATCTACAGTTTGCTCATGATCACTTGGAGGACTCTGAGACAGACTGGTTCAAGGTTCTCTGGTGTGATGAGACCAAGATCGAGATCTTTGGTGCCAACCACACACGTGACGTTTGGAGACTGGATGGCACTGCATACGACCCCAAGAATACCATCCCTACAGTCAAGCATGGTGGTGGCAGCATCATGCTGTGAGGCTGTTTCTCAGCCAAGGGGCCTGGCCATCTGGTCCGCATCCATGGGAAGATGGATAGCACGGCCTACCTGGAGATTTTGGCCAAGAACCTCCGCTCCTCCTCCAAGGATCTTAAGATGGGTCGTCATTTCATCTTCCAACAAGACAACGACCCAAAGTACATAGCCAAGAAAACCAAGGCCTGGTTCAATAGGGAAAAAATCAAGGTGTTGCAGTGGCCTAGTCAGTCTTCTGACCTTAACCCAATTGAAAACTTGTGGAAGGAGCTCAAGATTAAAGTCCACATGAGACACCCAAAGAACCTAGATAACTTGGAGAAGATCTGCATGGAGGAGTGGGCCAAGATAACTCCAGAGACCTGTGCCGGCCTGATCAGGTCTTATAAAAGACGATTATTAGCTGTAATTGCAAACAAGGGTTATTCCGCAAAATATTAAACCTAGGGGTTGAATAATAATTGACCCACACTTTTATGTTGAAAATTTATTAAAATTTAACTGAGCAACATAACTTGTTGGCTTGTAAGATTTATGCATCTGTTAATAAATCCTGCTCTTGTTTGAAGTTTGCAGGCTCTAACTTATTTGCATCTTATCAAACCTGCTAAATCTGCAGGGGGTTGAATACTACTTGTAGGCACTGTACACTTGTAACCTTTGAATTTTTTTGAAGAGTTAAAAGCCAACCAGAACATGAGTAGGAAGTAGAATAAGGAAAGTACAACTTATTTCAAAGACAATGATATGTGGAACATACATGATTTCTCAACCTTTTCCATCTTTAAACTAAAAAGGGGAAACGGAACCGAATTCCAATGATCTTGTCTACTGGTTGTAGGTCTTAGGTGTGACCATAATAGATTTAAAAGGGGTTGTCCTGTTTTTTTCACATTGATGGCTTATCCTTAGGATAGGTCATCAATGTCTGATCAATTACAGAAAACTTGGCACTCATATGGTGATTGAAAATATTTTAATGGGCAAATTTTTAAAACCAGCAAAACACAGACGTTTTGGTCTGTCAAGACCTTTATCACTGTGAGAGGCTCAGTACTGGTATAGTGCAGGGGCCTTGGCTGGTGTGTAGATAGTTAAAGAATGAGCGAACAATACTGAGAGGAGTACTGTGGTGTCCACTGTCTGCATTTTGCTGGTTTGAAAAATTCGCCCATTAAAAAATTTTCAATCATCATATTAGTGCCAAGTTTTCTGTAATTGATTGAAGATGCTTTTGGAACCTACTTGTGCACCATCCTACCAGAAGTGCCATGTGTATCTATTCTACTATCAATGTCTGATCAACACCCCCACCGACCAGCTATTCACAGTGCCACCACCAGCTCGAACAACTATGAAAGCTCTGTTGATGCAATAATGGCCGTGGCTGGATACAATAGGTGGCGGATGTGTAGTACCATTTTGTAGCAACTATTCCATTGACGTGACGAAGCTGTGCTGAATAGTTCCAGCTGGCGGTGGCACCAGGAACAACTGGTCGAATGGGGTGTCGGGTGTCGCACACCCTCTGATCAGACATTGATGACCTATTTTAAGGAAAGGACATCAATGTCTGATCAACACCTTCACCAACCAGCTGTTCTCGGTGCCACCACCAGCTGGAACAACTAAGCACAGCTCCGTTGATGGAATAGTCGTTGCGGCTGGATACAATAGGTGGTGGGTGTGTGGTACCCTTACACAGCCACTACTCCATTGATGGAGCTTTGCTGAGTAGTTCCAGATGGCAGTGGCGCCGGAACCAGCTAGTCGGCTGGGTTGTTGGGTGTCGCACTCCCACCGGTCAGATATTGATCATCTATCATAAGGAAAAGTAATCAATGTTTGATTAACATCCCCACTGACCAGCTGTACCCAGTGCCAACACGTGCTGGAACAACTCAGCACAGCTATGTTGACGGAATAGTGTCTGTAGCTGGATACTGCACATCCATCCCCTAATCGAACAATAGGTGGCGGATGTGCAGTACCTTTTTGTGGCCACTATTCCATTGTTGAAGTCGTGCTGAGTAGTTCCAGCTGGCGGTGGCACTGTGAACAGCTGCTCGGCTAGGTTGTTGGGTGTCACATCCCCATCGATCAGACATTGATGACCTATCCTAAGGAAAGTTCATCAAAGCTAAAGTCCCCTAATTCCCTTTAAGATATTTTATAGTCTAGTAGGCTCTTATTTCTTTTTTGTATTGATATACAGAATATACTTTTACATTCTTTGCTCTGTATTGTTACAATTTTTGGTGCAACGTAATTCACCAAGGAGGTTACTCAACGCCTTATTCAGATTCCGGTTTCCTTTTATTATATTCCAGCAACTTAATGCTTTACTTATGTTAAATAAAGCATATATTACATAAACCCAGACACCATAAATGGACTTTAAACTTACTGTAGCCATAAACAAAAAAGTAATAATATAAGTAAAGAGAAAAGATATTACAGTCCTCGAGGCTTGGACGTGGGCTTTCATGTTGGGACTTCTAAAGCCACCAACGTTTTGTTTGACCTGATTCATATGATTGAAAAGAGAGATGATGATGGCTAAAGCTGAGACGGAGAACACCAACATCGTAATCAAGGACAGAATCATAAAAGCTAAGGTTTCGTTGATCTTAAATCTTATCAATACAGGACTTTCTTGCGTATTTAAAGCAGAGAAGTTGAATCTTGAACTTGACAAGGCTTCTTCTATGATTGTAAGACACAATGGGATGCACACAAGTGCAGACCCCAAAAAACTGGAGAAATAAAGCCAAGGCAAAACCTTATGGAAGTTCTTTTGCATATAGAAGTATAAAGTATTCTTCATATTCACAATCTTCAGACAGAAGTAGACGCAGAGCAAGGTGGAGAACGAGATATTGCAAGAAGTGACCATAAAACACAAAGCAATGTGGATTCTTGCTATCAATAGACTGTTATAAAATATATTGAAAAATCTTATAGATTTGATCATCTCTTCTATAATGTTGCAAGTGCTTATGATGGTAATCAGTTGGTCACCTTGAGGAAAATTTTTGTATTTTGCCCAGGACAGAATATTGGAGACAAAAATAAAGATACTCATTGGTATCAAAAATAAGAAGCTCGTACAATCAAAAATGTAAAAATATACATCTGAAAGCATCGTTAGCGTTAGACAAAAATAAGATACGTCAACCGATCACGACCTGGGCTGATCTACTTATTTTCTTCCATTCAGGCCTCACTTAAACCATAATATGATCCAAATGCAAATAATATTTGCTTATAATTGATAGTCATGAATGTCACTAGTACATTTCTTTTCTTTTTTTTCCGTATACAGAATTGAAGCAAAAACAAGTGTTTAGACATTGAGAACCATCTGATTGATAGGGTTTAATATTTTACTTGTTTTATTGTTTTACTGCTTATTTGGTGGTCACTAGAGATGGGCAAACCGACAGATATTCAGGTCCGCGAGGTCCGGAGAGACTTTAAAAAAGTCCAGTTTGGGACCGAAATTGAACCTGAACTGGAGCCCAGACCCCAAACCACATACAAGTTTATGGAAACTCGAACTGTGTGCTTTAAAATGGTGTTAGTAAGGGTTAGGAAACAAAATGGGGGATAAAACAGGACAGTTATACTTATCGAGTTTCCGTGGGACTGTCACACTGCTTCTGGGTCCGTTCATTAAACCTTATGAATATGCACTGCTTCATCCTCCCACCCTCTGTTACAGCATCTGGGATTGGTTGCAGTTGGACTGCCGGCACCTATGATTGGTTGCCCTCACACTAGCTGTCTGGGTCTCCGGATTGAAGTGTAAACATAAATAATTGTAATAGTTCAGGGTCCCCCAAATTTTGTTACCCAGCGCATATAGGTGCTGTGGGCATTATCTGGGCTATGTATCAAAATATGAGGGACACCATGCTGCTTTTTTTTAAATTATTTAAAGACTACAATAGCACAAACCTTGTGTTACAAACCGGCGCAGCCATAGCCGCAAGCAGCCTGCTGCGGTTCCCGTTGCGCCCAGGCGCCGGCTGCCGTTCTTGGCTGTGCCTCGGGTCGTCCAGTTGGCTGCTCCTTCCACCACGTCTAAGTGTGGAGAGGCGGCTAGTGCGCATGTGTGCGCCGATTTACCCCAGCCAGAGTCTGTCTGGTGTTTTGCCTACTGAGCATGCTCAGCCTGATTGTGTCATTTCTGAGACTAAGTCCTCAGTTCAGGCTACTGAGCATGCTCCCACAATTAACCCTAACAGCCTCTTTGCACAGGTACTTGGACTTCGTGCTGTGTCTAAGTTCTGGGATGTGCCTACTGAGCATGCTCAAACTGATAGTCTGATTTCTGAGTCTGTTGTTCAGGCTACTGAGCATGCTCAGGCACTTAGTGCATCAGAGGCTAGGTCCGGTAAGGACTTCACTAAGCATGTCCGGGAGGTGGCAGGCCCTGATAGGGCAGAGGGTGTCAGGTGTCCTGATGACGTGGCCACTCCAGACTGGCTCGCAGAGGCCCGCCCCTATGATCTGGCACCTCACCATTGGTCGTCAGACGATGACTGGTGAAGTGTTTGGGGCGTGGCTGCCATGAGGTCATCAATGACGTGGCGGTTCCGGATAGGCCGCTGGTGACGTCGCCGCTGATATGGCACTCTGCTATTGGACCTTGGTGGTTCCACCCTAGGTTTGGGGTGGACCCAGGTTATAAAAGGGGCTGGAGACAACATGGAGGTGCGCAGTCTTCATTTAGAGTTCATGGTGGCAAAAGCTTTGTTGGAAGCGGTAGGTAGGGCTAGGCGAACGGTGCCTGTCACGCCAAGATTCGTGGCTCGGCACATCAGGGTCAGGCGCCGTGCTTCCTTGCTGCCTTTCCAGTTGTGCTATAGCAGTCCAGTGGCGTTAACTGGACTGCGGCTGCTGTGTCACCTGTCCGTTTGTGCCTCCTACGCGCACGGACATCATACCTGTTGCGTTACTTGTCCGGTTGTGTTCTCTACGCACACGGACAGCATATCTGCTGCGTCACCTGTCCGGTTGTGTCCTCTACGCGCACGGACAGCGTATTCCAGAACCCCTGTGGAGTTAACAGGGTGTTCCTGGGTTGGGTGTGTAAACCCTATTTCTCTCCTCGGCTTCCCAGTCAAATGCTACTGGTGTGACTACGTGGTCTGATGTGTCCTTTACACACGTGGCCAGTCGAGTGGTGACCAGAAACGCTAATCGAAGGACCGCTCGGCCTGACGTGTCTTACACACGTGGCCGACAGGGCGCTGTCGCAGCGGTCTTCTCGGTCAACGCTAACTGGTTACCATCCGGCCTGACGTGTTCCCTACACACGTGGTCGGAGAAGCGCCTGCTCCACCGAAACGCTAACTGGGTTGTCGTCCGGTTTGACGTGTCCCTACACACGTGACCGGTTCCTAGGTCTCCTGGGTTATTTCTGAGTCATCAGCTCTATAGTCTCTGCCTAACCCACAGGGTGTCAGCAGCTGCATTGCCATCAGGAGCACGATGGGCCCCAACTGGCGATTGGGATATATACCCCCTGGTTCAAATCTGCCGGTTCCCCCGTAACACCTTGTCTTAGACAAGGTTTTAATTGTGAATTACACCTGGTTTTCTCTCTTTTTTCCCAGTTCAGATGAGGCTTGTTTAGCACATGGTGAGGTCGGATATTATTGATAAGGACCATACGTATTTAGATACATTTTACATTCCTTACATTTTGTTGACATTTACAGAAATAGCGGTATTCATGTATTCATTAATCGCAGTGTCCTAATGTATAGTGCATGTTAGTATTTTGGCCACATAGAGTATTTTTACACCTGTATATTAATGAAAATGCACTGCTTGCTCCACGCACCCTCTGTAACAGTGTCTGTGATTGGTTTCAGTGGTGCTTCCCATGCCCACACTATGTGTCCGAATCTGTGATTGGTTGGCCTCACACTAGCTATCAGGGTCTCCATAGTGGAGATTAAAAACAAACAAATAATTGGGAAAAATGGTGCAGTGTGTTACGGGAGGACTGGTGGATTAGATTAAAGATGTGAGAATATCCCAATTGCCAGCCGGGATCCACCGTGCAGAGATAGTAATCTGCAGATTTAAACCAGGTGGACCGTTCACGTTCAGCAGCAGTAACGCAGAGTGTACCCAGTGCCAATCTCTGTTAAACTACACAAATACTGCACACCACTGCAATAGTACCCCACAGAGGCTATGTGCACCAGCTGTTGTGCCTGTTAACTCCAGAGGGCACTACCTGCTACACTAGAGAACTCAGGTAAAACTCCACAGAGCCCCTGTGCATTACTCCCAATTTAAATTGCGGAAGACCTATGGTTGGTGCCTCCTTCCCTCTTCCGGGGAGTCCGGGGTTAATCTTTTGCCGCTCTGGCAGCGGGGCTCTCTTTGCGCGCTTTTCTTGGGTTCCGCCCACGATGGCACGTCCCCAGTCTTCCCACGCTGCGTGGTTAATGGCGGCTGTTGTTTTAGCCAATGTGATTTGCACAGTCTGTTAAGGCACACACTTCCCGTTGTAACGGGCATGCAATCCTGTTCATGACGCCAAGTTGACAATCCCAACAGGGCCGTGGGGCACTTGTTACCGGGCTGCGGTTCTTCTGCTGCTGGGACGCCGCCGTGGCTAGACCTGGTTCCGTGACCCCGGAGGTGTCGTTTAATAAAGATGTAGGGGATGATGATTGATTCGTGACGCCATCTTTGGTATGCGGCAAGTTTGGTGCTGCCGCTGCGGGATAAGGACCTCTGAGGCAGATGGTGATGCAGCTGGGATGGTATAGCTCTCCAGAGGTAGAGCTGGGCCCCAGGGCAAATGGGGGTGGTAGTAGTAGTCTATGTTGGCAGGGATTGCAGGGCTGGAGGTGCAGGCGAATAACGGAGCAACACATGGATGCAGTCTTAAGATCTTTACTCACTGTAGCCAGTTCCAAGGTTACACACATGCCAGTGACCGCCATTGGAGTGCTGGGATTCATTGGGATAGTTTAGAGGTCGAGTCCAGTGCACCTTTCTGAAGTGTACCCTTTCCTGGCCGACTGCTGCGCTTGCTTTTCCCTCCTGCTGGCTCCTTCACTCACTGAACCCTGTATCAGTGCCTGTGAACTCTGTGTGGTGGCGTGAAACTCTATCCCTTTGGTCCTTGAGGGTCACCTTCCAGTGAATTTGTGTGCGGTGGTAGCTTCAGTGTGTGCAGTCACCTCAGCCGCTGGTTTTGCTAGTGAAGCCTGTAGTTTATACTTCCCTATCCTAGGAACCGGTCCCTGTGTTGCAGCCAAGTCCTTCCACCAATAGATTATATGTGGATAAAGGCCACAGGAGGACGATGAACTTCCTGTGATCTCTGAATCTTGGTGTTGTGCTTTGTGTGAACTGGTGTTGACCTACTCCTTACCAAGGATTGAACACAGTGGCATAACTACAGCGGTCACAGGAGTCACCATTGTGACCGGGCCCTGGAGGTAAGGGGCCCGTGACCGCCCGGCAGATTAGCAGCCAGCTCCTTTCTGTGAGAGAGGTGCAGCGCTTTTCTGCCGCAGACCACGCGGTCGCTATATGATCCGCACCCACTGACACCGAACCCCGCTGCCTGGTGTCAGCAACAGCGGCATTGGGCCTCCCTCCCCCGTCATCGCGCACTGCTATGATATTGCATAGAGTGGCCGGCGCCGCTCTATGCATCATGATTCTTCCCCCGTGCCTGCGCGGTGACATCACTCCTGTGCGACTGCTGTGTGTGGTGAGAGCACAGAGCACAAAACAGGAGGTCACTGACCGGAGCAGCAGGGGAACAAGGATAGAGGTGAGGTCGAGCAGCGGTGAAATAAGCAGAGGTGAGGACGGAGCAGCGGTGGAAAGAGAAGAGAGGTGAGTACTTGTTTTTTATCTTCTTTTATAAATCAGTAAGTACACAGGGAGGCTGGCTGCATGACACATGGAGTCCTTGGGGGGCTGGCTGCATGACTCATGGAGGCCTTGGGGGGGCTGGCTGCATGACACATGGAGGCCTTGGGGGGGCTGGCTTCATGACACATGGAGGCCTTTGGGGGGGGTGGCTGCATGACACATGGAGGCCTTTGGGGGGCGGGCTGCATGACACATGGAGTCCTTGGGGGGCTGGCTGCATGACACATGGAGGTCTTGGGGGGCCGGGCTGCATGACAAATGGAGGCCCTGGGAGGATGGCTGCATGACACATGGAGGCCCTGGGAGGGCTGGCTGCATGACACAGGGAGGCTTTGGGGGGGCTGGCTGCATGACACATGGAGGCCCTGGGGGGCTGGCTGCATGACACATGGAGGCCCTGGGGGGGCTGGCTGCATGACACATGGAGGCCCTGGGGGGGGCTGGCTGCATTTCACATGGAGGCTCTGGGGGGCTGGATCCATGACACATGGAGGCCCTGGGGGGGCTGGCTGTATGACGAATGGAGGCCCTGGGGGGGCTTGCTGCATGACACATGGAGGCCCTGGGGGGCTGGTTGCATAACATCTGGGGGGGGCTGGCTGCATCACACATGGAGGCTCTGGGGGGGTCTGGCTGCATGACACATGGAGGCCCAGGGAGGCTGGATGCATGATACATGGATACTGCTCATGGTTAAGGGTGCATATTGCACCTGACAGGTTCCTTTCAAAAAATTGCAAAAAAAATTAGAATCAAAACGTATCCATTCAAAAAAAGGAGTAATAAAAATGTCATCTCACCATGCAAAAAAAACCCTGTCCCATACCTCTCCATCGCCTGAAAAATCAAACAGAGGTATCAGAATATGGTGACATTTTTTTGTTGTTCAAAATTCTGAGTTTTTTTTCCAATACATTGAATGGTAGATTAAACATTGGCAGTCCAAATAACAGCTCATTTTTTTAAACAAGTTATTATATGGATAGGTTTGCAAAATAAATAGAAAAAATATCAATTTTGAAAGAAATGTAGAAAAAAAATGAAAGAGCAAAAATGAAAAATCGCCCTGTCATGTAGGAGTTAATAAGATAAGACTGGTTTCACATGAGTGTTTTTTGCCTGTAGGCAAAAAACCGCAAACCGCATATGACCGGATCCTGTGGATTGGATGTGCAACACATGCAACCGCAAATGTTATTTTGCTGGATCCTTCTACTTCTACTTGCGATGGATGCAGAGGGACACAGAATTTAATTGGCCGGCACTGGAGTCAGCTGATCGGGAGTCAGCTGTACTCCTGATCTCACAGTCTGCATAAGCTGCAATGGATGCAGGTTTACAGCAGTCACTGCCTGCTGCCGATCACCTGTGACCGTGTATGGGCTTTGTGGTCAGGAATAGAGTTGAGCGTGGTTCGTGGTTCTCCAGTTCGCGGTTCGAGTGATTTTGGGGGCTGTTCTAGATCAAACTAGAACTCGAGCTTTTTGCTAAAGCTCGATAGCTCGAGTTACGTTCGAGAACGGTTCTAGCAGCAAAAAGCCAAGCTAATTAGTAGCTGGCTTTTTGCTGTAATAGTGTAAGTCACTCTGTGACTCACACTGTTATGAAATTTCAGCGTATAGTGTGCGGGGACTGCGCGTTGAGATCACTGCTGCTGGGATAATGGCGATCGCCATTTTTTTTTTTCTTGTCTTCCTTCCCTAAGTGCGCATATAGTGGGGCGGGCCAGCATGTCAGCCAATCCCAGACACACACACAGCTAAGTGGACTTTTAGCCAGACAAGCAAGGGCATGTGTCATAGGCTGTCCATGTCACATGTCCCTGCATTATAAAAATGGGTATCTGCCCGTCTGGACGCCATTATCTGCCTTCTGCGTCTGGGTGTCAGTCACCGCTGGCATAGCTCCTGTCTCCGATACTGCTGTGTACGCTCTACACACAGCGCTATACAGAATAGGGATAGAAGTTTCTTTCAGCTCTTGTAAGGGCTAATTACAGCTGGCTCAGAGCCATAGGTGACAGTCAGGTCCGTGAAAACAGTTTTTAACAGCTACAAATAACAGCGTCTGTGTAGCTAAGCTCAGGGACTTCCTTGCTGCATTTCACCATTATGAGGGATAGAAAGTGAGGCTTCCTTTCCTCTACACTGACCCACAACCCGGCCACTGTAGCCTCCTGCCCTTTTTAGCAAAGCCATTTTAATTGCAGAGTGCTCCCAGTTAGTGCCATCCTAAAAGTGGCTGTTGGACTTCATTAGTGTCCCACTGGTGCAAAGCTATTTGCAGCACCTCTGCATTGCACACTCAAGCTCATTGTTACTAAGCCATTATAATAGCAAACACTGAGGAAACTTAGTGGCATCCTAAAAGAGGCTGTTGGACTTCATTAGTGTCCCACTGGTGCAAAGCTATTTGCAGCACCTCTGCATTGCACACTCAAGCTCATTGTTACTAAGCCATTATAATAGCAAACACTGAGGAAACTTAGAGGCATCCTAAAAGTGGCTGTTGGACTTCATTAGTGTCCCACTGGTGCAAAGCTATTTGCAGCACCTCTGCATTGCACACTCAAGCTCATTGTTACTAAGCCATTATAATAGCAAACACTGAGGAAACTTAGTGGCATCCTAAAAGTGGCTGTTGGACTTCATTAGTGTCCCACTGGTGCAAAGCTATTTGCAGCACCTCTGCATTGCACACTCAAGCTCATTGTTACTAAGCCATTTTAATAGCAAACACTGAGGAAACTTAGTGGCATCCTAAAAGTGGCTGTTGGACTTCATTAGTGTCCCACTGGTGCAAAGCTATTTGCAGCACCTCTGCATTGCACCGTCAAACTCATTTTTACTAAGCTATTAGAATAGCAAACTGTGCTGCCAGTTTAAGGGCCATAGTTGCATTGTCAGGGATAGTTATTGTTGTTTATTCTGCTGTTAATAAAGCTAGACCACCGCTGCAATCTACACCACCTCTCAATTTTTACTACCACATTTTAAGTGCACAATCTTGTCGCAATCAAAGTGAGTGGCAAAATGACAGATGTTGGTGGAAAGGGGAACAGGCATGTTGGAAAAGGAAAAAAAGGGTTTGTCCGTGGGGAAGGTGGCAAAGCTCCATTAACATCTGCTGAAGATAGGCCATCTTCCAGCAAAAGTAAGATGTCTACTACTTTCCGTGGACAATCCAATGTGCTCCCTTTTTTACGAACACGAACAACTGGAACAAAGGTAGATGATGGCCAAAAAAAGAAAATGCTTGAATGGATCTCAAGTGGTCCAACAAGTGCTCTCTTCGCCACCTCAACTACCGCATCCAAAAAACACCAGTCCTCTGAGTTGTCATCCCAATCACACTTGCTTTCTCTCAGCTCTCAAGTCTCCATCCGCCCTGCCCAGTATGGTGGAACAGATATGGCTGAGTCTGCAGAGCTATTCAGTCACACTATAGCCTGGGAATCAGAGGTCTGCTCCCAAGCTACAGTGAGTACAGACCAGGAAATGGTCTGCAGTGATACCCAGAACCTTTGTGACTCAGATTCAGGCCATGATGACCAAGTTTCTGAGCATAATGTTGACCCTTATTCACAAACTGTAACACCTGTTGTAATAGACAATGAGGAACATACTGATGACTATGAGACGCAGATACCAGATTGGGATGACAACTTAAATAATCGTTCAGGGCAGGAAGGGGCTCGGTCTGAGGGTGAGGGGAATTCAATCACAACGCTTGATGTGGAAGTTCTACATCCCACCTACTGTTACCCCACAGTCAGGCACTTGAGGAGTTCAACAGAGGCGGTGGAGGAGGATGCAACTGACGATGAAGTTACCTTGCGCCTTCCTGGACAGAGGAGGAGTACTGGTAGCACGTCTACAACTGCATCCTCAGCCACCACTCTGCCTCTGAGCACTAGTCGGGGTGGCTCAGCAGGTCGCATGCCCTCTAAGCCTTGCCTAGCCTGGTCCTTTTTTGACCTTGCAAAGGATCGCCCAAATCATGTGATCTGTAAAATTTGTCGGGAATCTGTTAGTAGAGGCAAAAACCTCAGCAGTTTGACAACTTCTTCCATGAATCGTCACATGAATAAATATCATATGTCCCAGTGGGAAGCTCACCGTGCTGCAATGCGGCCTAGCGGAGCAGACCATCCACCGCCTGCCCCTTCCAGTGCATCCGCGCGCTCTTCATCTTCTAGGACCGTGGGGACAGCTGTCACACCTGTTTTTCCACGCACACCTTCCACCACTGTAACCGCAACAGGCAGTTTGCTTGGTAGGTCGTCAGTTGGTTTGGAAGGGGAAACAAGTGCATGTGTACAGCTCTCTCAGACATCGAAAGCATCAACGTTGGATGAAGGCAACATCATGTCTACGCCTGCACTTTCCTCACAAACCTGCATTTTTTCAGGGACACCCTACTCACCACCGTCTACACACAGCAGCGATATCTCTGTCCCTCAGATGTGGACAAATAAAAGGCCATTTCCTGTGACCCATGACAAAGCTAAGAGGTTGACTTTATCCCTCTGTAAGCTCATGGCTACCGAAATGCTGCCTTTCCGCCTGGTGGACACACAGGATTTTAGAGACCTTATGTCTGTCGCTGTGCCCCAGTACCAGATGCCAAGTCACCACTACTTCTCTAAGAAAGGTGTGCCTGCGCTACACCAGCATGTCGCATACAACATCACCGCTTCCTTGAGAAACTCTGTGTGTGAACGGGTGCATTTCACCACCGATACTTGGACCAGTAAGCATGGACAGGGATGTTACATGTCGCTGACTGGGCACTGGGTAACTATGATGATAGATGGTGAAGGATCTGCTGCACAAGTCTTGCCGTCCCCACGACTTGGGCGTCAATCCTCTGTCTGTCCAAGTTCCTCCACTGCTTCTGCCTCCTCAACCTCGTCTGGGACCTCCACCTCCACCCCAAGCCTGCCTGGTCAGGCCACCAGCGTTGTAACTGCGCAGAAGGAATCACGCACCCCTCATTACTTTGCTGGCAGCAGAGCGCAACGGCATCAGGCGGTCTTTGTCTTGAAATGTCTTGGAAATAAGAGTCACACAGCGGCTGAGTTGTGGGCAGCTCTGGAGACTGAGTTTGGTAAATGGTTGTCTCCACTCAACCTGCAGCATGGTAAGGCCGTGTGCGACAATGCTGCAAACCTGGGTGCGGCCCTTCGCCTGGTGTTTTGCTAATATTTTTAGCACTAAGGTTCAGATACGGCTTTAAAGAAGGCAATTAAGTAATTTTATTATAAAGGTTAATATGAAATACAAACTTAAAGGAAAAGTATGATATTGCGTACACTTTTGTATATTGAACATACAAAGGTTAAGTACAGTTAAATACTTACAATCACCAAGGAGCTTTGGACATCATCTGTCTGGAACTACAGTCAGAGAAGCATGACATAGACAGAGGACTCCTGGACATCACTGCCCGGACGTCTCACGGTGCAGCAAAAACGAGCTTCTGTCTGTGCTATATTTCATCTGATCTTATAGAGGCTTGAACAATATTACAAGCCTTAAAGTTAATGTGTTGTAGTCTTATTGATCCATGCCCTTTGATGGCCAGTCTTTGGGCATAGATGAATCAGAGATACACCACACATTAGACAATGGAGACAATGGGGTAATAAACCCACAGACATTCAAATCTCCCAAGAATACACATCAGGTATTTGAGCTAGGTAAATGGATATATTGTCTGTCTGTGTATATAGCAAACACATAAAACATCAGATTGTTGAACTAAAGTAAATCAGAGTTTCTATTTCAATGGATAGCAAACACAAAACCATCAGATATTTGATGTAAGAAAATCATAAGGTTTCTGTTACAATGGTATATTGTCTGTCTGTATATTCAAGACAAACACACAGAAATCCTTAAGTATATACAAGATTTTGTAACCATGTACACTTTGTCTGTCTGGTTAATCAATATGTTATAGTATAACATAATATATAAACTCAAAAATAGCCATTTTTATATTTGCAATACATTCCACCCTTGGCTATTTTGAGCCATAGATTATTTATACAAGGTCCCATACCCTAACACCATGGTTTTAGCGTACACTGTGTACAACACAAAGCAATGTATGCACAATAGAAAAAATTACTCCTAATATATAATGCATATATCCAAAAATCAGGTAACTAAGAAAGTACCCATTCCCACCATCTACCATTATCTTGTGTAATGTAATTAATCTAGTATATCTATCTCTACTTGTGGTATTTATAAATTTAGCCACCAAACAAGAGAATCGGCCTACTGCTTTAGCTGCATATGCCGCTACTGTGAGTGTTCCTACAGTTATTAGAGATAATCCTTGTATCTATGATTTTGTTAACAATTTTACATCTTGTGTATATGATAAAAAGGTCATTATATTGTTAATCTCATATTATTTACTGCCCTCATATGTTTGCATTTTTTTATTTGTATGAGAGCCACAAATAATAGCAATCACTTTATGCCCTGTCTGATTCTGTATTTTTAATTGTTGACATTTGGCTATTTTGCTTTGACAAGTCCTCTGATAGATCAGCTCATGTAACACTTTGAGTCCTTAGGGCAATCATCTCTTCTGTTAGAGAATGTTCCCCAGTGCAGTTCATACAGGCACAATACAGATTGGAGGTGAAGTTTTGGGTCACATCTTCTTCTTCTAGGTCTTATTCTGTTTGGTTTTCAATAAGGCCACATTTTCCATGGTTGGTCTCTGTTTTCGGTCTGAAGGTTGCTTGGCTTCTGACGGAAGTAGATCCATGCCCATGGTGGCGCCAATGATGCAACATTTCCAGAGTTTGATCTAAAGGGACAAAAATACACATATTACTCATCTGTCAGTTGGGATGAATTCCCACTTTTCTTGTTTCATAACTGTCAGCACATTGCCTGCTCCTCGAGCAATGACTTCAGCAGGTTCTGGAATACCTTTGTCACTCAATTGTTTCACCCAAATGTTTGCACAATCATTGATAGGATGTGAAGATCCAAATCATTTATCTTCTCTGCAGAACGGAAGGAGCCCTCCCTCTGACTATCTACATTTTAGAAATAGACAGTACCATCAACTGAGCTATTCTATCTCACTTCTGTATTAACATGTCACTGTCTCCACTATTCATTAGAATTACCTTAATTAATAATACTGATCTATCCCTTCTCTTATTAAGGGGTGCTTCACACACAGCGAGCTCGCTGCCGAGATCGCTGCTGAGTCACGCTTTTTGTGACGCAGCAGTGACCTCATTAGCGATCTCGTTGTGTGTGACACTGAGCAGCGATCTGGCCCCTGCTGCGAGATCGCTGCTCGTTACACACAGCCCTGGTTCGTTTTCTTCAAAGGCGCTCTCCCATTGTGACACACAGATCGCTGTGTGTGACAGCGAGAGAGCGACAAATGAAGCGAGCAGGGAGCAGGAGCCGGCGTCTGACAGCTGAGGAGAGCTGTAACCCGGCTCCCTGCTCTCTGCACATGTAGC
Organism: Anomaloglossus baeobatrachus; assembly: GCF_048569485.1. Classification (NCBI taxonomy): domain Eukaryota; kingdom Metazoa; phylum Chordata; class Amphibia; order Anura; family Aromobatidae; genus Anomaloglossus; species Anomaloglossus baeobatrachus. Next base: position 110,985,937 of record NC_134364.1, read on the forward strand.
TGCATTACACATCGGGTTAATTAACCCGATGTGTACTGTAGCTAGGAGAGCAAGGAGCCAGCGCTAAGCTAAGCGGTGTGCGCTGGTAACTAATGTAAACATCGGGTAACCATACCCGATGTTTACCTTAGTTACCAGTGTCCGCAGCTTCCAGACGCCAGCTCCGTGCAAGCGCAGCGTCGCTGCTGGTTGGGGGCTGGTCACTGGTCGCTGGTGAGATCTGCCTGTTTGACAGCTCACCAGCGACCATGTAGCGATGCAGCAGCGATCCTGACCAGGTCAGATCGCTGGTCGGATCGCTGCTGCATCGCTAAAGTGTGAAGGTACCCTAACTGAAATCAGTTGAAGGCCAAATCTGACCTTTGGACTATGAGACCATCATACTGAGAGGGCATTTACAAGCCTATTGTGGTCCTGATTGAACATATACATAAAACAAACAACAACCATTAGGTAAATACAATACCCATTCATCACAATGGGGTGATTACTTGTTTCATTGTTTTAGCCTGATTGCTCTAATAACATGTAAAACTCTGGTCTCCAGTCTAAAAAGAAAGCACAAACATGATTAGCATACAAGCTCAAATAATACACAAAACACAATTTTATCCAGTCCATTATCCATATGCTAAAAGATTCACATCTAACTTGGCAGCCAAAAAAGTTCACTATTTACCCAACCATATTGGTATATTGTGCTGTATTAATTATCAGCATGGGTATGTAAATATGAGACCAACCAAACAATAGCAAAAATAATTGCCCTTCCAATAGACTGAACACATGGATCCTGCTGGTTTCCAGTCTCTCTGTGAACATTTGGATGGCTCTGTATTGTTTATGAGCAGGAATGGCTTTTATATTACTTTTCTCTTTCATATTTCTGTACATTTTGTATTGGTGGCAATCTCCTCTGTGGTCTCAATATTACCCTTATCTTTTTCAATCTCCTCAGTGGTCTCAATATTACCCTTATCTTTTTCAATCTCCTCTGTGGTCTCAATATTACCCTTCTCTTTTTCCCCCCATCTATCTTCCATTTCAGATGGAGACATCTTGATGGAAGATGATGATAACCTCTTCTGCTGGGCTTTGATTTCCTGCACTATACATTTGATTTCAGCATAAAGATCCCCAAACCCCGGTGCTGTGGGCTGTGCTGGTGACGATGAGACAGTGGCCCTCTTTCTCCCCGTGTCCTGCTTCGCCTGCGCTGTGGAGATTCAGAATCTTTTGCTGCAACCTTTTTATTATGTGAAACCCCTGACTTTTTATTGAGTCTTCTCCTTTGATACAATTTTCTCTTTTGATACAATTTCCACATCTCGTCAGTACTAATCCCATCTATTTTATCCCAGGGAACACCATCCTTTATCAGGGCCATAAACATATCTCTCCTGGTAACACGGGATCTACGATTTGTACTACTTTTGACGTTGTTACACTGTTGTTCAAAATTAAGCTGACCTCTCTGTTTGGGACCCCATTCTCCCAGACCCCCTAACTGTCGGATCGCCTCCAATGTATTGGCGATGGGTTTCCCAGTCTGATTTACCATTAATGCCATCATGACATGTTTATAAGCTGGAGGGGCATTTCTAATGATACAATTTCTAATAGAAACACTTACAACAACTTGCATGTAATCATCATATGTACTTGCTGAAATAGCATTTTTCATAGCCTCCTCCTTCAATCTCCGTGCACAATCTTTCAATGTAAACCATGGTTTTTCATTGGGCGGCCAGTCCGCCTCGGATGGGTATTTATGCTGCAATGCCATAGCCACAACATCCAACATACTACACACCACATGTGGTCGCTGAATCATCAAGGAACAAAATGCGTCCTTCACTACAGGCTCATGGCTGAGTTGAACAAACTTTGGGCCATCCACAGCATCCAGATGCACTCCATGAGCCCCTGCCTCCCATAATCTGACTATCCAAGCTATCAAAGGTTCATTTGACCTTTGTGAAAAACGATCATAAAGCTGACTGCAATCCTCTACCATATTCCTGTTCTGTTTTCCTCTGGCTGTTTCTACAACTTGTCTATGGTATATAGGATGAACACTTATTGGGTTAAGAGGAGGATCAATGTCTTTCTCCCCACTGAAATGTTCATCCTCCTGTTCTGGATCGGTGACGTTTTCAGAATCAGATGAGTTCTGTACATCACCATTCCACTCATCTGAGTTCCCCTCTGTCCCTGCTCTGGCTATGGCCAAAGCTACTTCCTTTCTATTCTCCTTCCCTCTCTTCTTTCTGTATTTATACTGCTCTATACATACAGCAGACTTGTCTGCATCATGCTGATATCCATCACATTTGTCCACTGACAACTTATTCCGGCACTGTGCTGTAACCAATGCAGTCTGGACCTCACACAACTGTCTCTCTAATTCCTGAACTTTTGTTACCATACGTATCTTTTCCTCATGCTGTTTTCTATATGCAGACAACAGGATCCATCCACGCCTACCAACAGCACCCAATTCTTTACCTTTCTCCACTTTCACTTTCTGCAAGCATTCAACCACATCAACAGGTTCAGCATTTTTCAAACATTTGTCCCATGGTTCACTCAAACCAACACTATGCGACCACTTGGTTGCCAAAATATCATAGGGAGTCTGTTCCCAACCTGGAATCTCAATGCATTCACTCACAACCACTTTTTTCTTAAAAAGAGGCATATTTTACGCAATATCACACTAACAAAAATAACATCAGAGCCTTCTGCGTATACCCTGCTCGCAGCGCCAAATGTTTTGCTAATATTTTTAGCACTAAGGTTCAGATACGGCTTTAAAGGCAATTAAGTAATTTTATTATAAAGGTTAATATGAAATACAAACTTAAAGGAAAAGTATGATATTGCGTACACTCTTGTATATTGAACATACAAAGGTTAAGTACAGTTAAATACTTACAATCACCAAGGAGCTTTGGACATCATCTGTCTGGAACTACAGTCAGAGAAGCATGACATAGGCAGAGGACTCCTGGACATCACTGCCCGGACGTCTCACGGTGCAGCAAAAACGAGCTTCTGTCTGTGCTATATTTCATCTGATCTTATAGAGGCTTGAACAATATTACAAGCCTTAAAGTTAATGTGTTGTAGTCTTATTGATCCATGCCCTTCGATGGCCAGTCTTTGGGCATAGATGAATCAGAGATACACCACACATCAGACAATAGAAGAAAGCAGTGGAAAAATCCAGCTGGACTCCAAAGGGATAAATAATAATGCTTCTTTATTTATATCAACTCGATTAAAAATATATATCCATTTCTCAAGTAAAGACACCGGCTTGTTCACACTGATGCATGGCAGATAAATACTACTACGCGTTTCGGCGGAACGCCTTCCTCAGATCCAATGGATATATTGTCTGTCTGTGTATATAGCAAACACATAAAACATCAGATTGTTGAACTAAAGTAAATCAGAGTTTCTATTTCAATGGATAGCAAACACAAAACCATCAGATATTTGATGTAAGAAAATCATAAGGTTTCTGTTACAATGGTATATTGTCTGTCTGTATATTCAAGACAAACACACAGAAATCCTTAAGTATATACAAGATTTTGTAACCATGTACACTTTGTTTGTCTGGTTAATCAATATGTTATAGTATAACATAATATATAAACTCAAAAATAGCCATTTTTATATTTGCAATACACCTGGGCAAGGTGACCCACATGCCTTGTATGGCTCACGTGTTGAACCTTGTTGTCCAGCAATTTTTAACCCACTATCCTGGCCTAGATGGCCTTCTGAACAGGGCACGAAAACTGTCTGCTCACTTCCGCCGTTCAGCCGCCGCAGCTGAGCAACTTGCATCGCTCCAGAAGTCTTTCGGCCTGCCGGTTCATCGCCTGAAATGCGATGTACCGACACGCTGGAATTCGACTCTCCACATGTTACAGTGACTGTGGCAGCACCGTCGAGCCCTGGTGCAATACGTCATGACGTATAGCCTGGGCCAACGATATGCAGAGGTGGGGCAGATTACCCTGATGAAGTGGTCTCAGATCAAGGACCTATGCACCCTTCTGCACAGTTTCGACATGGCGACGAATATGTTTAGCGCTGACAATGCCATTATCAGCATGATAATTCCAGTCATTTACATGCTGGAGCACATGCTAAACACTATTCGGAGTCAGGCGGTGGGACAACAGGAAGGGGAGGAACTACAGGAGGATTCATATGCGCAAGAGACAACAACATCACCAAGGTCCAGACGTTCATCATCACCAAGGCGGCAGGCATGGGACCATGGGGGACAGGGATCAACAAGGGTGCGTGGTAGTAGGCGAAATGTTGAGGAAGGTGCAGGAGAACATGAAGAAATGGAGGACGAACTGTCCATGGACATGGAAGACTCAGCGGATGAGGGAGACCTTGGTCAAATTTCATTTGAAAGAGGTTGGGGGGAGATGTCAGAGGAAGAAAGAACGGTTAGCTCCTCTATGCCACAAACACAGCGTGGACTTGGTCCCCATGGCTGCGCAAGACAAATGAGCGCCTTCTTGCTGCACTACCTCCAACATGACCCTCGTATTGTCAAAATTAGAAGTGATGATGACTACTGGCTTGCCACACTATTAGATCCCCGGTACAAGTCCAAATTTTGTGACATAATTCCAGCCTTAGAAAGGGACGCACGTATGCAGGAGTATCAGCAGAAGCTGTTACTCGATCTTAACTCGGCGTTTCCACCAAACAACCGTGCAGGTGCAGGGAGTGATTCTCCCAGTTGTAAGTTGCCAAACATGGGACGGTCTCGTCATCTTCAACAGTCTACCCGTACCAGTAGGACCGTATCTGGTGCCGGTAACAGCAATTTTATGGAATCTTTTCATAATTTTTTTAGACCATGCTTTGCAAGGCCACCAGAGACAACAAGTCTGACACATAGTCAACGGCTGCAGAGGATGATACAGGAGTATCTCCAAATGAACATCAATGCCATGACTTTGCAAATGGAGCCTTGCTCATTTTGGGCTTCAAATCTTGAAAAATGGCCAGAGCTCTCCACGTACGATTTGGAGATTTTGTCGTGTCCAGCTGCCAGCGTTGTCTCTGAACGTGTCTTCAGTGCTGCTGGGTGTGTGCTGACAGATAAGCGCACGCGTCTGTCCAGTGACAATGTGGACAGACTGACATTCATCAAAATGAACAAGTCATGGATCCACAAGGAATTTACTACCCCTTTGTCATCCTGGGGAGAGTAAATGCTTGTGGATTAAGAATGTGCTTGATGCAAATCAAAACATCCTGTTTGCAACTATGGCACAAGTGCTGCCACTGATGGGGTGGGTGTCTGTGTGGCCCAATTTTTGGAAAAGAGGGAGACTCCGCTTGGAGTAACCCTTGCTTACAGTGTTTTTAAAAAGGAGCCAAGATAAACAAGTCATGGTTCAGCAAAAACTTTGCTACCTACCCCGGTGTCATCCTGGGAACGGTTAAGGATGGCGTAATTTTGAATGTTCTTGATGCAAATCTAGCTGTGAAGTGTACAACTGGGGCACAAGTGCTGCCACTGATGGGGTGGGTGTCTGTGTGGCCCAATTTTTGGAAAAAAGGGAGACTCCGCCGGCTCGTTGAACTGCATTGCACGTACGACCGCAATATCACGGATAAGATGCAGTATTAAAGTAGCGATTTTGAAAAAGATAAAATACCGCATCTCACCGGATCCAGTGTATGCCGCACGCAACCGAAAGTGACCGCATCTTGCCGCGATTCCATTGCAAGTGCATTGAAATGACAATACATTTGTAAAGGATCCAGCTTTGTGGCAAAAAATCCATTCGTGCCACAGTTTAAAAAAAACGCTGATGTGACACAAGCCTAAATGAGTTGGGAAACTGACTTGTGAAATATTTAGCAGTGATTGCCGGGCCTGTGTGATGTCACATGGAGGTGGTCACATGATCAGCTACAAGTGGCATGTCCTTTATTATGATTGGGTGTTTTTAAGTCAATCAAACTGGATTCCATGGATTTGCTTCTTTTTTCTTCTCATTGGTTGATACTGATTGGGGCGGGTTTCTTGAATGGATAAAAAAAGCCCTGTTACCAGCTTTTTCTTGCCATTGTAAGTTTTACCCCCAGATGATGCTGATCTGTTGGCGAAACATGTTTAACAGGGTGGATAGTGGAACAGAAATAGAATCAATGTCTGGTCAATTTGAAAATTTTTGGGATTAATGTGAATTTTTTATATGGTTAAATTAACCCCTTACCATCAAAACCTATTTTTGCTTTCCTGACCAGGCCAAATTTTCCAAGTCTGACATGGCCCATTCTGTGATAATAACTCTGCAATGCTTCAACATATCCCATTTATTCCGAAATAGTTTTCTTATGACACATTGTATTTTATTTTTGTAGGATATTTTCCATTCATATGGTTTATTTCTGAGAATATCATATTTGATGAAAAAAATTTGGACGATCCAAAATTTTGAAACAAAATTGCTAAATAACATTTGCTACATGTCTACTTTATGCTTTTTTTGATCAAAAACAGTGTTTACTAAGTACCCTATGTTTATATGCACTATGCTTTTATTTAGTTACAGCAGGGTATTTTTTCACAATTTTTTCCTTGGTTTCTCTTTGTCTCATGGCCAGTGTGAACATGGTCTCACAAGTACCATGTATACAATCTCATACTCCGGCTCACTTTTTTGTTTTTATGTCAGACTCTGCACCATTTTTAAAAGTATTTTTTATGTTAGGAAGTTAAATGGGTAGAATGTTTAAAGAAATTTTTCATTTTTCTACAAAATTTATCAATCCGATTTTTAAGAACTATTTCACTTTTTTAATTGACTAATCGGCATATATGTTAGAAAACACTCATTTTAAAAACTGCATCCCTCAAATTATTCAAGAAGCTTTTTAACCTTTTAGGTGCTTCATGGGAATTAATGCAAAGTGTAAGTTAAAAATAAAAAAAATTAATAATTCTGCAAACGTTTTATCCCTAAATAATTCATTTTAGCAGATTGAAAATTGACTGGACAATTTGTTGCAGAGCTTTTTTTCTGAGTACCCCAATACCTCCTATGTGGTAAGAAACTACTGTTTGGGTGCATGGCCGGGTTCAGAAGTGAAATTTTACTTTTTCACTTTTGGAGAGCAACTTTGGCTTGGATTGAGGACACCATTCTTTATATACAAAGCACCTGACATATCAAATTTCAGAAACCCACTCCTATCCACAAGTGACCTTATTAATCTAGACATGTGTTGCTCATTTTGAGCACACAAGTGCTTAACATTTTTTTTAATGCTGGGATGTGATAATGAAAAATTTCACCCCCCCCAAAAAAAAAATCTAGCTTTAGCCCCACATTTTTCTTTTTCACAAGAATATAAAGACATTGTAGACATCTCATTTTGTTGTGCAATTTTTTCTGAGTATGGCGATATCCCATATTTGATGGGAAACTACTGTTTGGGCGTACTGCTGACATTCAATCAGAAGAAGCAACATTTTGGAAAGAAGCTTTTTTGGAATGGTTTGTGGACACCATCTTGCTTTTGCAGAGCCAAAAATAGTGACAACGCAATCTTGGAATTAATCAATGAGTCTGTTGACAGTTTTTAAGGGTTTTACAGGTATTTGAATTTTTTATATGGTGGTATGTGTAAATTTTGCAGAATTTATCAGGATTTAATAAAGTAGTGCAACAAATTATAAATGAGAAATAAATTTAGTAATCCAGAACGTGTGGAAGCATTCCTTTAAACATAACCCATGTTTTTCAAGGCATGTGGTGTGTTGCCAAGTTATCACGTCCCCACCGAAATCCGTTCCTGCAACTTCTGCTTCAATCACCAAGTGCCACCATGTTCCCGCTGTGGACAGTGCTGGTGATAGGAGAGGAGTCATGCCAGTGGCTCTAGTGGGTGCAAGCTCTGCTCACCCACTAAGGTGGGTTTCCCTGAACCCTCAAGTACCACTGGCTGACTGTGGTAGCGTGTGTCATCCAGAAGACGGTACTACCATTCAGCTACAGCCAATGGGAAGACATTACACCCTTCTAAATTCCCTCCTGTCTGCTGGTACCTGCCAGATATGGTTCTTCAATTCTACTTGTGTCTGGTTCTCGCTCTGCTCTGTTTATTGATCCCTATGTTTTGACCCCTACCTGTTCTCTGACTACTCTCCCGCCTGGTGTTTTTGTACCTTGCTGCCATCTCCAGTTTTGACCTCTGCCTGATTTCCTGACCACACTTTTGTCTGCCGATTTTGTCCCTTTTCAGTATCTCCTGGTTTGACCCTGCCTGTCGACTACTCTCCTCTGGACTGCAGCCTTCTACAGGTAGCGATCTCCGGCCCCTTGTAGTAATTCCAAATCCATTTATAGGGGTTAAGGGGTTTCGAGGTTCTCGGGATCCTGCTTAGTGGGTGACTTTCTCCTAACCTGTCTGTAACAGCCATTCTGAGACTGTGCTTTCAGGCAGACGTCACACAAGCGATGTCCTTTCTTATTTATTTTTTGTAACACACTTTACTTTTTTGCAACGTTCCTCTCTTTGTAGTTTGGGGGGAGCTTCCAAATGTTGCCCTGGAACAATATGATTACCTACAGGATGCACACACTGGGTGGTGGAAGGGAAGAAATAAATAAAAAATGGTAAGAAAAAGGGACATAAGGCAAAAGTTGAGCAATAACTTCGTAATTACTTACATCGTTGATTAGAGTTCAACAGCAGAAAAATAGTGAGGTTGATTGTCACAGAGGCGTAAACATTAGAGTTGAGCGCGGTTCGTGGTTCGTGGTTCTCCAGTTCGCGGCTCGAGTGATTTTGGGGGCTGTTCTAGATCGAACTAGAACTCGAGCTTTTTGCAAAAGCTCGATAGTTCTAGATACGTTCGAGAACGGTTCTAGCAGCAAAAAAAACAGCTAATTCCTAGCTGGCTTTCCGCTGTAATAGTGTAAGTCACTCTGTGACTCACACTATTATGACATTTCAGTGTATAGTGTGCGGGAACAGCGCCTTCAGATCACTGCTGTATGGATAATGGCGATCGCCATTTTTTTTTTTTTCCTTGTCTTCCTTCCCTAAGCGCGCGCGTGTAGTGGGGAGGGCCAGCATGTCAGCCAATCCCAGACACACACACAGCTAAGTGGACTTTTAGCCAGAGAAGCAACAGCATGTGTGATAGGATGTCCATGTCACATGTCCCTGCATTATAAAAACGGACATTTTCCTCCAGCACGCCATTATCTGCCTTCTGCGTCCTTGGTGTCAGTCATCACTGGCGCATCTCCTATCGCCGATACTGCTGTATACGCTCCATACACAGCGCTATACAGAATAGGGATAGCACTTTCTATCAGTCCTTTTAAGGGCTCGTACCAGCAGGGTCAGAGCCATAGGTGACAGGTCCTGAAAACAGAGTTTAACAGCTACACAAGATGACAGCGTCTGTGTAGCTAAGGTCAGGGATTTCCTCGCTGCATTTCCCCATTAGGAGGGATAGAAAGGCAGGCTTCCATTCCTCTACCCAGAGACCTACAACCCTGCCACTGTACCCTCCTGCCCTTTGCACACTCAAACTCATTGTTACTAAGCCATTATACTAGCAAACACTGAGTGTACCTAGTGTCATCCTAAACCTGGCTATTGGACTTCTGTATAGTCCCTGTAGTGCACAGATATTTGCAGCACCTCTGCCTGCATTGCACACTCCAACTCATTGTTACTAAGCCATTATACTAGCAAACACTGAGTGAACTTAGTGGCATCCTAAACGTGGCTGTTGGACATCTGTATAGTCCCACTAGTGCAAAGATATTTTCAGCACCTCTGCCTGCATTGCACACTCAAACTCATTGTTACTAAGCCATTATACTAGCAAACGCTGAGTGAACTTAGTGGCATCCTAAACGTGGCTATTGGACTTCTGTATAGTCCCAGTAGTGCAAAGATATTTGCAGCACATCTGCCTGCATTGCACACTCAAACTCATTGTTACTAAGCCATTATACTAGCAAACGCTGAGTGAACTTAGTGGCATCCTAAACGTGGCTGTTGGACTTCTGTATTGTCCCACAAGTGCAAAGATATTTGCAGCATGTCTGCCTGCATTGCACACTCAAACTCATTGTTACTTACTAAGACATTAGAATACCAAAAATTGAGTAAACTTAGTGGCATACAAGAAGTGGCTGTTGTACTCCATTAGTGTCCCACTGGTGCCAAGCTATTTCTAGCAAATGTGCAGGACACCCTCCTGCTCTGTTTTTAAAAGCTATAATGATAGCAAAAAATACTGCCATTTAGTGGCATACAAGAAGTGGCTGTTGGACTCCATTAGTGCCCCACTGGTGCAAATCTATTTGCAGCACCTCTGCATGACACCCTCATGCACATTTTGCTACGCTAATGTTATAGCAAACTCAGGGAATTCATTGCTGCATTTGATAATTCGGAGGGATAGAAAGTGAGGCTTCCTTTAGCTTTTCCTTCTGTTCATAGACAGCATCTCCAAGTCCACACCCGAAGAGCAATTTCTCCTCCACGTGTAAGTGTGGAGAGGCAGCTAGTGCGCATGCGTGTGCCGATTTACCCCAGCCGCAGCCTAACTACAGTGTTTCGCCTAGTGAGTATGCTCAGCCTGACTGTGCCATTCCTAAGGCTAAGTCTTCATTTCGGGATACAGTGCATGCTCCCACACTTAGTGTGAAAAGCCTCTTTGCACAGGTACTTGCATTCCGTGCCGGGTCTAAGTCCTGTTTTGTGCCTAGACACCATGCTAAAGCTGATAGTCTTTTTTCAGAGACTGTATTTCATGCTACTGACCATGCTCAGGCACTTACTGCATCAGAGACTAGGTCCGGTAATGAACTCTTTGGCCCTGGCCCTGATGTGGGGGGGCCCATATAGACCACAGGGCATCAGGTGTCCTCCCAAATGGCTTGCAGAGGCCCACCCCTATGACTTGTCACCGCATTATTGATGGTCAGACGATGACTGGTGAGGTGTTTGGGTCATGGCAGCCATGAGGTCATCATTGAAGTTGCGGTTCCAAATAGGACGCTAGTTATGCCACTCATGACGTATCACTCTGCTTTTGTCTCCAGGAGGTGCATTGTGGTTCACCCTGGTTTGGGGCGGACCCAGGTTATAAAAGGGGATGGAGCCAACAAGGAGGTGCGCAGTCTTCTATTATGCTCCGAAAGAGCACACCTCCATGTGTTGAACCCATTGCGGCTTTAGGCCAGAGGTAGGCAAGGATAGGGTGTCGATGCAGGCCACCACCACAGTTGGTAACGCACTCTCAAAAATACGCGTGCCTTTCGCCTCCCCTGGCTGACCCAGGGGAAGAAAAGTCCTCTGAGAGCCATGACTTGTTCATCTTGGTTCTTTTAGAAACACAGCGAGGGGACTCCAACCACAGTCTCCCTCGTTGCCACTAATTGGGCCACACACACCCCACTTGACTGGCATCAGTTGACCCAATTTTCAAGATGAAAAAGATGCTTTGCATGAAGCACTCTCAAAAATACGCGTGCCTTTCCCGTCCCCTGGCTGACCCAGGGGAAGAAAAGTCCTCTGAGAGCCATGACTTGTTCATCTTGGTTCTTTTAGAAACACAGCGAGGGGACTCCAACCACAGTCTCCCTCGTTTCCACTAACTGGGCCACACACACCACACTTGACTGGCATCGGTTGAGCCCCCTTTTGAAAAAGAAAAAGATGCTTTGCATGAAGCACTCTCAAAAATACGCGTGCCTTTCCCGTCCCCTGGCTGACCCAGGGGAAGAAAAGTCCTCTGAGAGCCATGACTTGTTCATCTTGGTTCTTTTAGAAACACAGCGAGGGGACTCCAACCACAGTCTCCCTCGTTGCCACTAATTGGGCCACACACACCCCACTTGACTAGCATCAGTTGACCCCCCTTTTGAAAAAGAAAAAGATGCTTTGCATGAAGCACTCTCAAAAATACGCGTGCCTTTCACCTCCCCTGGCTGACCCAGGGGAAGAAAAGTCCTCTGAGAGCCATGTCCACATTGTCAGTGGACAGACACGTGTGCTTATCTGCCAGCAGACCCCCAGCAGCACTGAAGACAGGTTCCGAGAGAACGCTGGCTGCAGGACACGACAAGATCCCCAAGGCGTACGTGTCGAGCTCAGGCAATTTATCCAGATTGGAAGCCTAAAATGAGCAGGGCTCAAGTTGCACAGTAATGGCATCGATGTTTCCTTGCATATACTCATATATCTTTGTCTCCTCCTCTTTTTCCTTGTCCAGCTGTTTTGTTTTCGCATGAGTATATGTCCTTGTCACTTTCCCATGTGTTTGTGTTGTGTTGTGAGTTGTTTGTGACCTTTTGGACACCTTTGAGGGTGTTTTCTAGGTGTTTTTATGTGTTTGTGATTGCCTGCCATTGTTTCCTATGCAGTTCGAGTTCGGTTCGTCGAACGTTCGACGAACCGAACTCGAACGGGACCTCCGTTCGGCGAACCGGCCTCGAGCCGAACCGCGACCGGTTCGCTCATCTCTAGTAAACATAAAGACACTTATTTTGTATAAGTTTCTTTAATGTGTGTTAATACAGAAAAAAATAATCAATACAATGTTAAATCCCAAATTAACATATGATATACTGGAAAGAATCAAATGCACAGATACAACATAGAGATAAATATTGTATATATCATATATAACTTTTCACCAGCACTAGTGTGACACCCTGGCAAAGCCAGGTTGTCACAGAAAGAGTTAATCCTCCTTGGTAATCTGATCTCACACCGGTGCAGCAAGACAAACCACATTCCCCAGGGTAAGAGAAAAGCAGAGCAGAGGGGAGGGGCTGGAGCAGAGTGTGTGGAGAGACAGACAGAAGAGGAGTCTGGAGTCATAGCTCCCAGGCTGATAGTGAAGCGTGCTCCGAAAGGGCCGGGACAGGCTGCAGTGAGGAAGGGGCCACAGGTAGCCGTGCAGGGTAGTGGCCCACCGGTACCTAGGGTGACCCGGATCACTGCAGGGGAGTGGATTCCCCGTTCCCGGCTGAGGAGAAAGAGGAAGAGAGTGGAGAGAAAGGCACCTGACTGCAGGGAAAGAACAGGAGCTGCTGCACCGTGTGTGGGACACTAACACCCCCGTACCGAAGGCTGCGGACACCGGCAATTTCTAGTTACCAGTGACTCTGTGTGAAATACTTGTGAGTACGCCCGTGCCCTCAGGCACCGCACCGCAGCACTGCGCCCTGCTCCCTGATTACCCCATCACTGGGCCCCGGGACAACTACCCCCTACCCACGGAGGGGAGAACCAACAACTTTGCTGCTCCCGGTTATCGCTCCCGGGATCCCCATACAGAGCAGTGGTGGTGTCCACATAATCACCACAACCGTGGGTGGCGTCACGGACAATCTCCCTTACCAAACCCCCCCTTTTACTGTGGAGCCTGGGATCACAGACCGGGTCACGCCACCGTGATACCCACAGAAGTGACCCCGTGGCCCGGATCTGAGTACCCCCTGGTCCCCGGGCGTCACACTAGCAATATACAAAATATTACAAACGCTTACACAAGGCAATGATTCAAAGTGGAACTCCTTTGGATACTGTTATGTCATATGCCAGCTCCCTGACAAGCCAAGTCCGCATCTTTGCCAGCAGATGATGGCTGTAATAATCAACCATCATCTTCGCCTAAATGTCACAGGGGGAGGGATGCTGTGACAGCAGTATTTAGAGCAAGCAGGCAATGGGGTGTGACCTTCTATACACCCATCTGAGCCCCTGTAACGCAATCCCAGGATGCCTCTGTTCCTGTCCTAATGGTACTCCTATGAAAGTCAACTAGTGGTTGGCACTCATAGGAGACTGTGATTTTTGCTTTATACAGTAATACTGTGGTATTGCTGTATATAACACATGCGATCAGATGGTCGTAGGTTAACCCCTTTACGACTAGTAGCGTGCTATGTACATCATGAGTCATCTCCCTGCCTTTGATGCCGAGCCTGCATCTTTCTCTGCAGATGAAGGCTGAACTATTCAGCTTTCATCTGCCTTTTGAGTTGTCTCCCTGCCTTTGATGCTGAGCCTGCATCTTTGCAGATGAAGGCTTAACTATTCAGCCTTCATCTGCCTCTAACAGCTGCAGATGGTGCAGCGCTGCACCTGAGGCTGTAAACCTGTTAAAGGGAACTTGTCATCCGTGAAAACACTTAAAATACAGATATGGTGTTAATCTGCATGTTAATAGCATTTGAATTCTGCGCAGTGCCTGCACATTGAACGCTGTTGCAGGGAGGAAATATATTTGAATCCCCCCGTAGCATTCCGGTTTGAGTCACGGGGGCGGCATCGGTGAAGGTTTAGTTATCGGTCTGTGTATGGAGATCGGCAGCTGTAACTGCACAGATTCTAATGACTATTAGACATCTGCTCCTTGCCTCCAACTCTGCAGATGCAGGGATGGCCAGTACCCTTGACATCAAGTTTTATACAATAGAATTAAAAATCCCTCTGTCCTTGTTAATACAGAGAATCTTTTAATGGAGTAAATTAAAAAGTTGTTTGATTTTAAATACACTTTACAAATATGTCCATTAAAAAAGTTGGGAAAACCACTTTTAAAGCATTGCGGCACCAACTTGTGCCTGTAATTTCTGTTTGTCTGAAAGTCAGAAGTTACATAACAAGGGCTCAGTGCAAGTCTATGAAAGCAAGAATGAGGCCAGAACAATGTGTTCTCACAGACTTGTATTGAAAAGTGACTAGAGATGAGCGTACCCGTGTACGTTCAGGTTCGGTGTGTTCAGCCAATCTTTAGATAAGGCCTCCTTCACACGTCCGTGCAAAACACAAACATTTTGCATGTTCTGTGGTGAAAATGTGTAGAGTACAGACGAAAACTTTGGGCACACCTTCTCATTCAAAGAGTTTTCTTTATTTTCATGACTCTGAAAATTGTAGATTCACATTGAAGGCATCAAAACTATGAATTAAAACACGTGGAATGAAATACTTAACAAAAAGTGTGAAACAGCTGAAAATATCTTATATTCTAGGTTCTTTAAAGTAGCCACCTTTTGGTTTGATTACTGCTTTGCGCACTCTTAGTATTCTCTTGATGAGCTTCAAGAGGTAGTCACTGGAAATGGTCTTCCAACAGTCTTGAAGGAGTTCCCAGAGATGCTTAGCACTTGTTGGCCCTTTTGTCTTCACTCTGCGGTCCAGCTCACCCCAAACCATCTTGATTGGGTTCAGGTCTGGTGACTGTGGAGGCCAGGTCATCTGGCGTAGCACCCTATTACTCTCCTTCTTAGTCAAATAGCCCTTACACAGCCTGGAGGTGTGTATGGGGTCATTGTCCTGTTGAAAAATAAATGATGGTCCAACTAAACGCAAACTGGATGGAATAGCACGCCGCTGCAAGATGCTGTGGTAGTCATGCTGGTTCAGTATGCCTTCAATTTTGATTAAATCCCCAACAGTGTCACCAGCAAAGCCACCCCACACCATCACACCTCCTCCTCCATGCCTCACGGTGGGAACCAGCCATGTAGAGTCCATCCATTCACCTTTTCTGCATCGCACAAATACACAGTGGTTTGATCCAAAGATCTCAAATTTGGACTCATCAGACCAAAGCACAGATTTCTACTGGTCTAATGTCCATTCCTTGTGTTCTTTAGCCCAAACAAGTCTCTTCTGCTTGTTGCCTGTCCTTAGCAGTGGTTTCCTAGCCGCTATTTTACCATAAAGGCCTTATGCACAAAGTCTCCTTTTAACAGTTGTTCTAGAGATGTATCTGCTGCTAGAACTCTGTGTGGCATTGACCTGGTCTCTAATCTGAGCTGCTGTTAACCTGCGATTTCTGAGGCTGTTGACTCGGATAAACGTATCCTCCGCAACAGAGGTGACTCTTGGTCTTCCTTTCCTGGGGCGATCCTCATGTGAGCCAGTTTCTTTGTAGCATTTATTGGCTTTTGCCACTGCACTTGGGGACACTTTCAAAGTTTTCCCAATTTTTCGGACTGACTGACCTTCATTTCTTAAAGTACATGATGGTCACTCGTTTTTCTTTACTTAGCTGCTTTTTTCTTGCCATAATACAAATTCTAACAGTCTATTCAGTAGAACTAAAGGCGGCGTTACACGCTACGATTTATCTGACGATCTCATGAACGACGTGACACGCCCAAATCGTAGTTACAATTTGCTGAGATCGCTCATAGGTCGTGTAATAGCGGTCACACGTAACGATCGCATAAGCGACATAAAGTCATTCAGTGATATTTGACCATGGCGGTCGTGTGGATGTTGTTCGTCGTTTGAAGGGTGTAAAACGTACAAATATGTTGTTACGAACCGGCACCGCCATAGCCGCAAGCAGCCTGCTGCGGTTCCTGTTGCGCCCAGGCGCCGGTTGCCGTTCTTGTCTGTGCCTCGGGTCATCCAGTTGGCTGCTCCTTCCACCACGTCTAAATGTGGAGAGGCGGCTAGTGCGCATGTGTGCGCCGATTTACCCCAGCCAGCGTCTAAGTCTGGTGTTTTGCCTACTGAGCATGCTCAGCCTGATTGTGTCATTTCTGAGACTAAGTCCTCAGTTCAGGCTACTGAGCATGCTCCCACAATTAATGCTAACAGCCTCTTTGCACAGGTACTTGGACTTTGTGCTGTGTCTAAGTTCTGGGATGTTCCTATTGAGCATGCTCAGGCAGATAGTCTGATTTCTGAGTCTGTTGTTCAGGCTACTGAGCATGCTCAGGCACTTAGTGCATCAGAGGCTAGGTCCGGTAAGGACCTCACTGAGCATGTCCATGAGGTGGCAGGCCCTGATAGGGCAGAGGGTGTCTGGTGTCCTGATGACGTGGCCACTCCGGACTGGCTCGCAGAGGCCCTCCCCTATGATCTGGCACCTCACCATTGGTCATCAGACGATGACTGGTGAAGTGTTTGGGGCGTGGCTGCCATGAGGTCATCAATGACGTGGCGGTTCCGGATAGGCTGCTGGTGACGTCGCTGCTGACATGGCACTCTGCTATTGGACCTTGGTGGTTCCACCCTAGGTTTGGGGTGGACCCAGGTTATAAAAGGGGCTGGAAACAACATGGAGATGCGCAGTCTTCATTTAGAGTTCATGGTGGCATAAGCTTTGTTGGAAGCGGTAGGTAGGGCTAGGCGAACGGTGCCTGTCACGCCAAGATTCGTGGCTCGGCACATCAGGGTCAGGCGCCGTGCTTCCTTGCTGCCGTTCCAGTTGTGCTATAGCAGTCTAGTGGCATTAACTGGATTTCGGCTGCTGTGTCACCTGTCCGTTTGTGCCTCCTACGCACACGGACAGCATACCTGTTGCGTTACTTGTCCGGTTGTGTTCTCTACGCACACGGACAGCATACCTGCTGCGTCACCTGTCCGGTTGTGCCCTCTACGCGCACGGACAGCGTATTCCAGAACCCCTGTGGAGTTAACAGGGTGTTCCTGGATTGGGTGTGTGAACCCTATTTCTCTCCTTGGCTTCCCAGTCAAATGCTACTGGTGTGACTACGTGGTCTGACGTGTCCTTCACACACGTTGCCAGTCGAGTGGTGACTAGAAACGCTAATCAAAGGACCGCTCAGCCTGACGTGTCTTACACACGTGGGCGACAGGTCGCTGTCGCAGCGGTCTTCTCGGTCAACGCTAACTGGTTACCATCCGGCCTGACGTGTTCCCTACACACGTGGTCAGAGTAGCGCCCGCTCCACTGAAACGCTAACTGGGTTGTTGTCTGCTTTGACGTGTCCCTACACACGTGACCAGTTCCCAGGTCTCCTGGGTTATCTCTGAGTCATCAGCTCTATAGTCTCCGCCTAACCCACAGGGTGCCAGCAGCTTCATTGCCATCTGGAGCACGGTGGGCCCCGACTGGCGATTGGGATAAATACCCCCTGGTCCTAATCTGCCGGTCCCCCCGTAACACATGTCTGCTGCGATCCAAACGATGAACGATATTTTGAAAGTGAACGACATGTCAACGATCAACGATTTTCAATATATTTGCGATTGTTCGGAGTCACTTGTAGGTATCACACGCAACGACATCGCTAACGTTGCCAGATGTACGTCACGGAATCCGTGACCCCGACGACATATCGTCAGATAAATCGTAGCGTGTAACGCCGCCTTATCATCTGTGTATCCACCAGACTTCTGCACATCACAACTAATGGTCCCAACCACATTTAGAAGGCAAGAAATCCCACTTATTAAACCTGACAGGGCACACCTGTGAAGTGAAAACCATTTTTGGTGACTACCTCTTGAAGCTCATTAAGAGAATGCCAAGAGTGTGCAAAGCAGTAATCAAAGCAAAAGGTGGCTACTTTAAAGAACCTAGAATACAAGACATATTTTCAGTTATTTCAGTTATTTTACTTCTGGGTCCACTGTCAGTGCAGTGAGTATAATGATTGATAAGTAAAAAATTCTTTATTGTTATGTGACACATGTTTTCTCCGGTATGTATCACACTGATGTCACATGGATCACATCAGTGTGCAGTCAGTGTTGCTGACAGAAAACAGACATGCTGCTGTGTGGAGCACATGGACAGGCGTGTTCTCCACACAGACACACAATCCATGGACGTATGCACAAGATTGCAAACACCATGTTGCATTTGCAGGGCCCATAAGGTACCTAAACAGAAGAAATCCCCCACAAGTGACCCCATTTTCTAATTTCCAAATTAAACCCCTCAAGGATTTAATCTAGGGGTATAGGGAGCATTTTGAAGCCACAGGTACTTCACAGAATTTGATATTAGGCTTTCATATTGAACATCTTCATTTTTTTTCAAAAAAAATGTTGCTTTCACAATGTTCTCACTTTTTCAAGAGGTAACGCCACGGTTTGCTACCCACTTTATTATGAGCACTGTGCTACCCCACATGTAGTTAGAAAGTTCTGTTTGGACATATGGAAAGACTCAGAACAGAAGGAGCAATATTTGAATATTGGAAACCAAATTTGGCTCAAACAGATTGTGGGTACCATGCTGCATTTGTAGGGCCCTTAAGTACCTAAACAACAGAACCCCCCACAAGTGACTCTATTTTGGAAACTAGACCCCTCGAGGAATTTATCTAGATGTTTGGTTAGCACTTTGAAAATTTGAATGGAATTTGATTTTCGTCTGATCTATCTGATCGTTCCTACCCAAGACTCCTGTGCTTTAGGTACAGTTGCAGAAGAAATGCCATATGTATCTGTCTCTTCATTTTTGCATCTGTTAGGATTTTAGATGTCAGCCCATCACCAACCAGTATGTGCTTTCGCAGCCTACTAATCTTAACAGTTTTGGGCGGAGATACCTGCAAAGGGGTGTGCTTGTCTTCTGTAATTAAAAGCACACTGATCCCTGCCGCCAAGCCTCCTGCTTCTAGGAGGCACTGTGCTTTTGAAGGTAGACAGTTTGGGCCCCTACTATGGTTAAGACATAAGGTGGAACTGTTTGCTCTCTGGAAGTAGAGACAGATTGCAAAGTGAACAATCATGTGAAAAATTGACATGTGCACAAGCCTATTGACTTTAAAACAGACATCACATGTACCAAAAACATGGATGTGTAAAGGAGACCTAAAGTTCAGTTCTAGACTCGGACTTGACCTGCACCCCAATAGAAGTCACTGATTAGGTCACCTACATACTGCCAACCATTAACAGAACACTTGCGGAGGAGGGAGGGCAGGGCTTTTGCTTTCTTATTTTTTTGTAAAGACTACACCCAACAATACTGATTTATTCCCCAGCGCGGTTCATTCAAATGCTGCAAGCGGCTTACACTAAGCCAAGTACCCAGTGTACCTGTCATGGTTCATGCATGGCTCTGCCGTCGCTGAGCCACTGCATGCATCCTATCCCCAGGGGTTTTAGGTCTCATGGGAGGGGCTTGTTCTGTCCTGACTCGTTCGGAGGTCGTACTGCCATATCTTGGTGCTACTACCTCTAGGACGCTGCCAGTAATAATTACTACTCTGCAGCATGCTACTGGTTCTCATGACTCTGACTCTGATCCATCCTGTCTCCCAGCTATCTCTTTGTCACCTGTGTCCTCCCTGTACCGCTTGTTCTTCCCGTCCTCCTGACCCCAGTTCCATCCTGTGTCTCCTTAGTCCTGTCTGTCTGACCCCCAGTCCCGTCCCTTGTCTCGACCTCCTCTGTACACATACTTTGATCTCCCACCTACTGACCCTGGTTACGATCCCTGACTTTTGCTTTGTTTTGCAATTCTACCGCCGCTGTTACTTCCCGGCCTTTGATCCATTGCTTCCACCTGTTAATGGCTTGCTTTCTCCCTGATACTGACGAGACATCCTGGTATAAGACTTTGGCTAGCTGACTATTCTTACGTGTGCACTATCACCCTGTTGTGTTTTTTTTGTTAACTGCATTTTGGAGCTGCATCTCCAATTTGCTTTTGTGCCCTGCACAAGCGGAGCGTGACAGTACCCGAGCAAACCAATGATCGAATGAGTAGTATATGTAAAGGACTCGAATTCTGAACTTGAAAACTGATTTTTTTTGTCTATGTTCGGTAGAAATGCCAAACTTTACTGTTTGGATTCGCTCATCTCTAAAAGTAATGTGCGGCATACTCCATAAAACACTGGAGCTGTCAGCAGGTCACTTTACATCACAGAGCGCCACTGGAAAATGATAAAAGCAGTAGAGGGTGAATATAAGACAGGGAGCAGGGGACCTAGGGGTACTTTTCACATAGCGATATCACTAGTGAAATCACTGCTGAGTCACGGTTTTTGTGACACAGCAGTGACCTCATTAGCGATCTCGCTGTGTGTGACACTGAGCAGCGATCTGGCCCCTGCTGTGAGATCGCTGCTCATTACACACTGTTCTGGTTCATTTGTTTTGACGTTGCTCTCCCGCTGTGAAGCACACATCGCTGTGTGTGACAGCGAGAGAGCAACGATCTGAATGTGCAGGGAGCAGGGAGCCGGCATTTGGCAGCCTGCGGTAAGCTGTAACCAAGGTAAATATCGGGTAACCAAGGGAAGCCCTTTCTTGGTTACCCGATATTTACCTTAGTTACTAGCGTCCGCCGCTCTCAGGCTGCCAGTGCTTGCTCCCTGCACACGTAGCTGGAGTTACAGATCGGATAAATAAGCAAAGCGGTTTGCTTAGTAACCCGATGTGTACTCTGGCTAGGAGTGCAGGGAGCCAGCGCTAAGCAGTGTGCGCTGGTAACAAAGGTAAATATCGGGTAACCAAGCACTTGGTTACCCGATATTTACCTTAGTTACCAAGTGGAGCATCGCTTCCACGCGTCGCTGCTGGCTGTGACCAGGTCAGATCGCTGGTGGAATCGCTGGAGCGTCGCTAAAGTGTGACGGTACCCTTACATTTAAAGTGCCAGCCAGCAGTGCAATAAAAAACACTGGAGTGGTGTTTTAGGTGGATGTCCTTCTATTTTGTAAATAATTAAGTATATCTCTTAGGACTTTGTCAAATTTGCGATTTCCTTTTATCAACCACCAATAGCTAAATATTCCAAATAGAGTATTGAGCGCAAATATAACTTTTCTAAATATTAAGTGACTTATGTTAAATATTTGCAGGATAACATTGATAAAGGATGTAAAACTAATTAAGAAAAGGGTGATCACCAGTTTGGTTGCATGGGTGTGAGCTTCAGAGCTGGGACTTCGAAAATTCTCGGAATTGTTTTGAATAGTTTGAACATGTCTACAAAGAGTATAGACGATGGCGTAACATGAGCTGGCACTAATGACAATTGCGATTGAGGATAAGTTGAGACTCAAGATTTTGCTAATGTGCAATAATGAAGACCTGTTCAGTGACGCATTAGAACTGTTGGACTGAGAAGTCAATGAGAGATCGTCTACTGTATTAAACAAAATAGGAAGACTCACGACCACAGATCCACCAACCGTTATCATCAGAATCCATATTATGTTCTTATGAAAAATCTTTTGAAGATTGATGTAAAATCTTTGATTGACCTTGACAATCTTCAGACAGAAGTGAACACAGAGCCAGGTGGCGAACCAAATATTACATAAAGTCACTGTGATATTAACCATGGGATAGATGATATACTTTTCAAAATGATGTTCCATGTTTGTAATGGACCATACAACTTTCGACATCCCCTTAATGAGGTTGCACACACTGATGCCAAGTATAAGTATCTCACTTTCTTGAAGAGCTCCGTTCTTCTTCCAGTCCAGAATACAAACGATAAGGATAAAGGACGTGTTTGGAAGTGAGAAAAAACAATCTATAGTGATCAAAATTCTGAATAATATGTTAGAGAGCGACATCTTTCTTCTCTTAGATCGGAACACAGATTCACAAAGTCAAGGTCAATCGTTTTATGTGATCTGGAGCTAAATGCAAATAACATTTGTATGAAATCTGACCGGAAAGAGAACAATAGACAAAGTAGGAGAGGAAAAAGAAACAAACGTAGAACGTGAAACAAGAATATCGTTAAAAAGTTTTACTATTTTTTACTTTGAAAAACAAAAAAAAAAAAAGCAAGTGACCCTCCCCAGGGCCGTGGGGTACTCGGTTTCGGGCGTTGGACAATGGGATTATGTCACAAGGGCCTGTGCCCAGTCCCGTGGCCCTGGTGGTCGCTGAAAGTCAGAAAATAATATTTTTTTAAAAAAAAAATAAAATAAATAATAATAAAAAAAATAAAAGTATTTCGCGACGCCACCTACGGTTACAGTATGGTTAGGCAGTCAGTTGTTTACACTTCCCGTAGGTGAAGCGGGGTCCCCAGGGCAGTTTTTGTAGTCTTGCACAGATATGGCAGTTTTTCTTCACAGCCTCTTTAACTGTCACTTTAGTGCAGCAGCCTATGTCTCCTCAGATGAAGAAATAAAGTATGTCACACCAATTCATTAACTCTGACCAGGTTTTACTTGCAGGTGTTAAAAAGGGGTTCAGTTTCTGATGTGACAGTTTTTGGGTAATCTGGGAACAGTTCAGGATCTCTATGCCAAGTGAGTTGTAGACCTCCCTGGTGCGCTGTATCTCTCCTTGGTCCTAGGCTGCCTGTAGCTATACCTTGTCCCTCTCTCACTGTCTTCACCTGTATGGCAGGTGGCGGGAGCTTCTCTAAGGGGCACTGCTGTACTCACTGCGGTCCCTAAGCTCTGTGTAGCAGCTTTGCCTTCAGGTGCTGCTGCGGTCAGGAGATCTGGAGTCTCCCTTGCCTCCGGTCTTTATTACTGGGCAGATTAGATCCCTCACAATCTCGGATGCCGATGTCCAGTAATCAGCGCTGTTCCTCGTGGATGAACCGATCTAGCTCCACCTCCCCGGTCACTCCTCTTTTGCCTCACTTCTGGATCCCTCAGTCTGTCACACAGCTACTCGTGTGGGCTTAGCACAGCCCTCTCCATTTTGATGTCTTCCCTCTCCTCGCTCGAGCTCAACTCCAAGTGTCAACTGTCTGTCTGACTCCGCCTCCAAACCTGGATTTAAAGGGAACTTCACCTGAACTCGGCTTGTAGAGCTCCCCCTCCAGGCTTGGAGTGGAAGTGTTGTTTGTTGGATTACCTGATGTGGAGATCCTTTCCTGTCCCAGGTACAGGTATATTTGTGGTGACTGAACCCTGGGGTGCCACATTCCCCCCTAGTTAAATCCAGTACTCCTGGACTGAAAACACAAACTTTTTAAAACATTAGCAACAATAAAGAATAGTACAAAGTCTTAAAAAATAAAAATTACAAAAACCAATAAGACGGAGAAATGCAGTCCTTGTGCTGCAAAATGTGAGTATGGTATATATAAGAAAGTTTTTTTACCACTACCAGTCCTGTGGTCCATTGGTCCATATGTCAATAAAAGTTCAAGAAAATGCAAAAGTTCATGCAATAAGTCCTGCAGGCTCAATACGCTTGACGGTTACGGATTTACTTAGTTGCAATAAACAAACAAAGAAAACATTTTTGCACTTCACTAACTACTACACTTTCTGTTTAATATTCTTCTATATAACGGGATGGGGGCTGACCGAAGTTGCAACGGCTAGTCCTACGTAATGCCTGCGTCTCAACTGGTCGGTGCGATGTACTGGTACCTAGTGCTGGTGCTATGCGTGCACTCTCTACTAGTCTGCATGAGGATCTACGCAATATTGGTATGCGTGAATGTTGTCTTAGTCTTACCATAGGACTGGCAGGTTCACCAATAACAGAGTTCTCTGGTTCTACTGCGACAGGTAGTTCTTCTGAAACTTCGACAGGTTCTTCCAGTCTTTCTGGGACTTCTACTGTTTGAGCGGTAGTCAATAATGGTATTATGGCTCCATTGTACTGAGGCCAACTTTCAGGAAAATCACGAAGTACTGTTCGCATCCTCTTCTCTTTCTTTTCCTCCTTAGGTTGCGGTGTACAGGGGATGACTTCTTTTGGCTTCAACTGTTCAGGACATTTCTTAAGGTGGTCTCTAGAAACCGCTGACGTTTTTCCTTTATCCTTGCTGATTAAGCAGATTTTCTTGTTGTCAAAGTAAGAGGGTAATATTCTGTATGGTTCTGCTTCCCACTGGTCATCAAGCTTATGGGTCCTTCTTTTTCTTTTTAGAACCATCTCTCTAGGTATTAAAGGAGCAGCTGGTGCATTCTTATTATAATCTTTCGCTTGCCTTTCTCTAATTTGGTTTAGGCTTCTTTCTACGCACTCCTGTACCTTTTCGTACTGCTTTTGGCGCTTAGTGTCCCAATCAGCTTCAGGTGAACTAAGGGCAAGGTTTTCAACAGGTCTATAACCACCTGGTTCATTTTCTCACACATGCCGTTGGTCTGTGGTGATTCGGTGTGGTTCGGATTTTCTTACATCCATACAGGTTGCAAAACTCCTGGAACACTTCAGCTTCGAACGCAGAACCTTGATTCGTCAACAATTGTTCCAGGTACCCATATGGTCTGCAGAAGTAGGCTTGAAAGTTTCTCGCTGCGGTTCTTGCTGTCAAGTCCTTTACAGGTACTACCACCAGGAACCGGGAATAATGGTCCACCATAGTGAGGGCATAAGTATAGCCAGATCTACTGGGAGTCAATTTCACATGGTCCAAGGCTACAAGTTCCAGCGGCTGCTTGGTGACAATTGGTTGTAGTGGAGTTCTTTGACTGTCACGGTCCTTTCTTCTCATGTTGCATGGGCCACAGTTTCGGCACCAGTTCTCAATGGTGGTTCTCATGCCAATCCAATAGAATCTGTTGCGTGACAGTACCTCAAGCTTCTTCCACCCGAAGTGTCCTGCTCCATCATGGTACGCCTCCAGCACCATCTGAACATCTCTCTTCGGTACCACTATTTGCCACACCAACAAATGGGTTCGGGGGTTGATGTAATGTCTGCATAGCCTACCCCTGTAGATGAACAATCTGCTCTTTTCCTTCCACAGGTGCTGCGCTTCTGGTGGGGCATCTGGGCTAAGACGTGAGTCTGGTTGGGTTAATAGTTTTTTTACTAGGTGAACAGCCGGATCGCTGTCTTGCATTTCCTCCCACCCGTCGTAAGGTAACGGGTTCAGCGTGGCCTCTTAGCGTTTGCCATTGACACCTTGGTTACACTGGGATGCACTGTTGCGGTGAAAAGCCGGCAGCTCTATCTCTTCTAGCTCATCCGAGACTTCTCCTGCATCTGGTAAATGGGGCATTCTCGACAATGCATCAGCATTGGCGTTTTTGCGGCCTGCCCGATATTTGATGGTAAAGTCATAGTTTGACATGCGGGCCATCCATCGCTGCTTTAGTGCACCTAGCTTTGCGGAGTCCAAGTGAGTAAGCGGGTTGTTATCTGTAAATATGGTAAACTTCGCAGCTGCCAGGTAGTGCTTGAATCGTTCAGTGACGGCCCAAACTAAGGCCAAAAATTCCAGCTTGAACGAACTGTAGTTTCTGGGTTTCTCTCAGTAGGATGGAGCTGCTTGCAAAGGCAATTACACGTTCTTTTCCATTCTGCACCTGCGACAGCACACCTCCCAATCCCACATTACTGGCATCTGTGTACAGCACGAATGGTAGATTATAATCAGGGTAGGCCAGGATTTCCTCACCGGTCAGGGCCCACTTCATGTGCTTGAAGGAGTCTTCTTCTTTCTCACCCCATTCAAACAGAGGGTCGGAAGTCTTGCCTTTTTTGGTCTGGCCTACCAGGAGATCTTGCAAAGGCACCGCTATTTTCGTGAAGTCCTTTATGAACCTCCTGTAGTATCCTACCAGCCCCAAGAACTGACGCACCTCCTTGACGGTCGTTAGCTTCGGCTAGTCTTTGATAGCAGTAACCTTTTCAGGGTCTGGTGCCCCACCATCTGCACTAACTACATGCCCAAGATACTCAACCTTCGGCTTCAGCAAATGGCATTTTGAAGGCTTTAGTTTCATACCAAACTTTGACAATGCTTCAAACACCTCGGCCAGGTGCTCCAGATGTTCCTCATACGTCTTGGAATACACAATGACATCATCAAGATACATCAGTACAGTCTCGAACTTTCGGTGCCCCAGGCAACACTCCATCAGCCTTTGGAATGTGCCTGGTGCATTGCAGAGTCCAAACGGCATGCTGTTGAACTCACACAGACCCATCGGCATCGTGAATGCGGTCTTCTCCCGATCTTCTTCTGCCACGGAAACCTGCCAATACCCACTGGTAAGATCAAAGGTGGAAAAGAATTTAGCAGCTTTCAGTGCAGCAAGTGATTCCTCAATGCGGAGCAACGGGTAAGCATCCTTGTGTGTTATGTGGTTTATCTGCCTATAGTCAACGCACATCCTCATTGTGCCATCTTTCTTTCTTACCAGGACAAGTGGGGCTGAACAGGGGCTACAACTATCTCTAATAACCTCAGCTTCCTTCATTTCCCATAACATATCTTTAGCACACTGATAGTGAGCTGGTGGTATAGGCCTGTATCTCTCTTTTATAGGTGGATGGTCTCCCGTGGGTATGCGATGGTGTAACCCTTTTATCCGCCCAAAGTCTAATGGATGCTTACTAAAGACCCGTTCATATTCCTTCACCACCCGATAAACTCCGTGCCTTTGGTAAGAAGGGGTGGAGTCAGTGCCGACATGCAGCTTCTGACACCAGTCCTCCAGCTGTCACTTGGAGCTGTTGTCCTCCGCCTGGTCGGAGGGGGTCAAGGGTTCCACTGCCTGACTTGAGTTATTGTTGACAGCGAACAACTTGGCAACAGTAGCATATCTGGGTAGCTTGACCTCTTTCTCTCCACAGTTTAAAACCCGTACAGGTACCCTCCCTTTGCGTACATCAACTATCCCCTTGGCTGTCAGGACTGTGGGCCTACTATCTGAGTACATGGGTTCTACCATTGCTTGGTAATCCTGCCCTCTGAGGCCTATTGCTGCCCGACACCAAATCATCACTTCACTTCTTGGGGGTAACACAATGGGGAATGGATCGCTTACCTGTACACTGCCGATCTCCCCACCAGACAGTTCTAAATGTTGTTTCTGCAGAAGGGCCTTGATCTCTTTCTGTAGGATCCTCTCCGACGACTGTGGTTTCTGCTGGAGTTGCATGGCCTTTAAGAGCATGGACATCTTTTGTCAGCTGCTGTACCTGGGAGCGCAAGTCATCAGAGGCACCAGGTATTACAGTCTGTCCATTGATTTCTGCTGGCGTTAAGGAAAGGGGCACCACCTCTGAGGGAGAGGTGATGGCTTGCCGCGGCTGAGGTGCGGGGTCTGTAGTCATAGGGACTCGCAGTGCTCTAATGGCCCGGTTCTTCAGAGTTACAACGTCTAGACTTGGATGCTCCATGACCCATAGACGCAGCTGTGTTTGATGAATTGGTGAATGTAGCCCCTCAAGAAACTGTTCAATTAACATTTTATCTTCCTCTCGTGCACTTTCAGGGTCTACCTGCTTTACAGCCTGCAGCGCCTCCTGAAGGTTCAATGCATAATCCCGTATGCTATCCTGCGGTCTTTGTTTGCAGTTGTAAAACCTCATTCTTAGCTCAGCTACAGCAAATATCTGGGTTATTGTCTTTTTATCTGTATTCAGCCAGGATTTAACCTCGCGCTCTGCTGCACTGGTCAGTTGCCCCAGCAAAACAGACACTTTTTGCTTATCAGTCATAGAGTATACATCCAGGAGATTGCATATCTTTTCTCTAAATTCAGCTAGGGTATTGGGTTCCCCAGCATATCGCGGTAAACATGCTGCCCCTGGGACATACGGCAGAGCAAGCGGCATGATTGGGGCTACAGCTTCAGGTGCTGCAGCTGCTCCAGCGGCATCAGCATCGCCTTGCGTCTCCATCCTTGCTGTGGTGCAGTTATGGCGGCACAATTACAGTTTAACACAGTCAATACACGACACACAGTACCTATTGATTAAAGGCCCAGTCACACTAAACAACATCGCTAGCAACATCGCTGCTAACGAACAACTTTTGTGACGTAGCAGCGATGTTGCTAGTGATGTTGCTGTGTGTGACATCCAGCAACAACCTGGCCCCTGCTGTGAGGTCATTGGTTGTTGCTGAATGTCCTGGGCCATTGTTTAGTTGTTGCTGTCCCGCTGTGAAGCAGACATCGCTGTGTGTGACAGCGACAGAGCAACAACTAAATGTGCAGGCAGCAGGAGCCGGCTTCTGCGGACTCTGGTAACCACAGTAAACATCGGGTAACCAAGAAGCCCTTACCTTGGTTACCCGATATTTACCTTCGTTACCAGCCTCCGCCGCTCTCACGCTGTTAGTGCCGGCTCCTGCTCTGTGCACATGTAGCTGCAGTACACATCGGGTAATTAACCCCATGTGTACTGTAGCTAGGAGAGCAGGGAGCCAGCGCTAAGCAGTGTGCGCGGCTCCCTGCTCTCTGCACATGTAGCTGCAGTACACATCGGGTTAATTAACCCCATGTGTACTGTAGCTAGGAGAGCAAGGAGCCAGCGCTAAGCAGTGTGCACGGCTCCCTGCTCTCTGCACATGTAGCTGCAGTACACATCGGGTTAATTAACCCGATGTGTACTGTAGCTAGGAGAGCAAGGAGCCAGCGCTAAGCAGTGTGCGCTGGTAACCAAGGTAAATATCGGGTTGGTTACCCAATATTTACCTTAGTTACCAAGCATAGCATCGCTTCCACGCGGCGCTGGGGGCTGGTCACTGGTTGCTGGTGAGCTCACCAGCAACTCGTGTAGCCACGCTCCAGCGATCCCTGCCAGGTCAGGTTGCTGGTGGGATCGCTGGAGCGTCGCAGTGTGACATCTCACCAGCAACCTCCTAGCAACTTACCAGCGATCCCTATCAGGTTGGATCGTTGTTGGGATCGCTGGTAAGTTGTTTAGTGTGACTGGGCCTTAAGGGCACATAAATCCTGTTCGTGATGCCAAAAGCTGACCCGCCCCCGGGCCGTGGGGTACTCGGTTCTGGGCATTGGATAATGGGATTATGTCACGGGGGCCTGTGCCCGGTCTCGTGGCCCTGATGGTCGCTGAAAGTCAGTAAATAATAATAGGCTTTTTATAAAAATAAATAAATAAATAAAAAAAATAAAAAAAAATAAAAGTATTTCGTGACGCCACCGACGGTTCCAGTATGGTTACTGGAGCTGCAGGTCAGACCTCAGGGGCGATGGTTAGGCACCAGTTGTTTACACTTCCCGTAGGTGAAGCAGGATCCCCAGGGCAGTTTTAGTAGTACACAGATATGGCAGTTTGTCTTCACAGCCTTTTCAACTGTCACTTTAGTGCAGCAGCCTATGGCTCCTCAGAGGAGAGTAATAAAGTGCGTCACACCAATTCATTAACTCTGACCAGGTTTTACTTGCAGGTGTTATTAAAAAGGAGTTCAGTTTCTGATGTGACAGTTTTGGGTAATCTGGGAACAGTTCAGGATCTCTATGTTGTGAGGCCTCCCTACTGCGCTGTGTCTCTCATTGGTACTAGGCTGCCTGTAGCTATACCTTGTCCCTCTCTTTTTGTCTTCACCTGTATGGCAGGCGGCGGAAGCTTCTCTAAGGGGCACTGCTGTACTCACTGTGGTCCCTAAGCTCTGTGTAGCGGCTTTGCCTTCAGGTGCTGCTGCGGCTAGGAGATCTGGAGTCTCCCTGGCCTCCGGTCTTTATTGCTGGGCAAATTAGATCCCTCACAATCTCGGATGCCGGCGTCCGGTAGTCAGCGCTGTTCCTCGGGGATGAACCGATCTGGCTCCACCTCCCCAGTCACTCCTCTTTTGCCTCACTTCTGGATCCCTCAGTCTGTCACACAGCTACTCGTGTGGGCTTAGCATAGCCCTCTTCATTTTGATGTCTTCCCTCTCCTCGATCGAGCTCAACTCCAACTGTCAACTGTCTGTCTGATTCCGCCTCCAAACCTGGATTTAAAGGGGACTTCACTTGAACTCAGCTTGTAGAGCTCCCCCTCCAGGCTTGGAGTGGAAGTGTTGTTTGTGGGATTACCTGATGTGGAGATCCTTCCCTGCCCAGGTACAGGTATATTTGTGGTGACTGAACCCTGGGGTGCCACACAAGCATAACTAGACTCCATATGTTTTTGCTTTTTTCGCTTCGCTGTCCATAAGCCATAATGTTATTATTGTGCATCCACATAGCCATAAAGTAACTTATTTTTACGTACTATGAGGTTTCATTTTGAATGAAACCATTCATTTTTATACTGAAAAAAATAAAAATGAAAATACAGCAATTCTGACATCCTTTAGGTTTTTAAAGTACATGTATGTTACGGTTCAGGGTTCTGTTGTGCCTTGAACCGGTCTAGTCCCATCATTTTCTCCCACATTGAGGTTGGTTAACTCTGCAGCGCCACCTGGCTGTCACTTGAGGCATCAGGTGGCTAGAGTTTTGTACCATCCTGAGCCTAAGTGCTCATGCAGCCACACTGAGCATGTGCGTGATGTCATTGATGACAAGACGGCCACTGATTGGTCACCAGTGATATTAGTGATGAAGTGGCAGTCGCTGATTGGTCATCAGGACTTCAGCAATGACATGGCAGCCCCTGTATGGCTGCAGCCGACGCCATTACCACATGCCATGTGGCCTGGGCCATTGTGGTGGCTATAAAAGGTCTGTAGCTGCACCCATCGGGGCGCAAGCGTCATTATGCATGCTGACAGCAAAGGCTGTATTCCTGGCTGTCAGAGTGAGTGGGTTCCAGCGCCATTTTAGTCTGCAGTGTTTGTGGCAGACCTGTGTATGTATGCTAGTGTAAATCTGAATTTAGGGCAGGCGCCGGTACCAGGTATTCATATCTGGGTACAAGCTGTGTCTTGGCACAATGAGGGATTAGGATCCTTCCGGACAAGACTTGTGTGCATGTGTGTGTGCCAGCCCTGGGTACCCAGTGACGCTAACTGGGTGGCCTTCATGGTCTGACGTGCCCCTGTACGCACGTGACCGGCTCAGTGGTTATGTTCCAGGTTTCCCAGTGATTCTAACTGGGTTACCTTTCGGTTATTGATGTGTTCCTACACACGTGACCATTCTCTGTTGTGTTTTCGTTGGTTTTGACATGTTCCTACACACGTGACCATTTCTTGTGCACCTTTGAGGTTAACAAGGACATGCTACACATAGGAGTGTGCCTTTACAACATCTTTTTCGTTTCCGTTATGGTCTCCTGTGTTGCTATATTTCATCCTTCTGTCCTTAGTGGCTTTAACACCTGGCCGGCAGACGTGGGGCAACGATTGATTTCATATTATTTTTATATTCAATCGGCTCCTCCGTAACAGTACGCTCGCGCCAACAGTCCTCCCGGACATGGCGGACGTTCAGCAACTACAGCGATGTATCCAACAGCTGGAAACACGTCTTAGGGCTGTGGAACAGTGTTCTCCAGCTGTGGATATTGCAGCTATGATTAAACATACTGCAGTTCATACTACGTCACTGACCTCATCTAAGCCCATGCCGCACCTGTCCCTTCCCAATAAATTCACAGGGGACAGAAAGGCTTGTTGTGGTTTCATAAATCAGTGTTTGATACACCTGGAGCTCTTGTCCTCACAATACCCCACAGAAAGAGCCAAGGTGGGGTTTGTGATATCGCTCCTTGCCGATCGAGCACTGACATGGGCCACTCTGCTCTGGGAGCGAGAGGATCCAATGAGTAACTGGGCCACTGATTTCCTAGAGGCATTAAAGGCTGTATTTTTTGGTCCCCAGGTGGTCTATGATTCTGCCTTACGTCTCTTGGACCTGGTTCAGGGTACATTACCAGTAACGGCTTATGTCATAGAGTTCAGGACCCTGGCCGCTGAGTTGAAGTGGGCAGAGAAGGTCCTGTTACCGGTATTTTGGAAGGGGTTGACTGGGCATGTGAAAAACGCATTGTCTACCAGGGAAATACCACCTGACCTAGAGACCTTGATATCACTTGCCACAAGAATTGACAAACGTCACTCTGAGCACCAGTAAGAGCAGGCACAGAGTCGTTCTCGTGTGCAACTGGCTCCCTCTTTCCCCAAACTTGAGGCATCAGTCACATACCCTGAACCCGCACCTGAGCCCATGGAGATAGGGAGGACAGGTGCTAGGTCCACAACGACAGAGGCGAAACCGGTTTGCTTCGCTTGCAAACAGGTCACTATGCCAACCAGTGCCCTAAAAAGGTAGAGAAGCAGTTGTATACCGCGTCTGTCCAAAAGGACACTCAGGACGTGCCTGCTTCACCTCCTCATTCGTCCTGTCTGTCCAAGACAATTAGAGGGGTGTCATCTGCTGACCCAG
The DNA here is from genome assembly GCF_048569485.1 of Anomaloglossus baeobatrachus. Lineage (NCBI taxonomy): Eukaryota > Metazoa > Chordata > Amphibia > Anura > Aromobatidae > Anomaloglossus > Anomaloglossus baeobatrachus. Next base: position 111,018,720 of record NC_134364.1, read on the forward strand.
TGAAAGTGCCCAAGCCTCCGCACCAGTGTCCCTTCTCGGCTGAGGGGGTCTCCAAGACACCAGAGACATCATCCTCACTTCTACACCCCCATATCCCAAGTTCCATGTCCGTTTGTCGTACCAGGGTCTCCAGGGATCCCCCCCCGACCAGCCCCGGCTCCCCGGATAGGGAGCGGTCTGCTTGCGCAGTGGTTGGATAAAAACAGGTGTTTAGGAGGCGGCAATATGTGGTGGACTGGGATGGTTTTGGCCCCGAACATCGGTCCTGGATGGCAGCTTTCGGAATGGGGGGACTCTAGACGGGGGGTAATTTTACGGTCCGGAGTTCTGTTGGGCCTCGAACCAGTCTAGTCCCGTCATTGACTCCCACAGTGGGGTTGGTTAACTCTGCAGCGCCACCTGGCCATCGCTTGAGGCATCAGGTGGCTAGAGTTTTGTACCATCCTGAGCCTAAGAGCTCATAGAGCCACACTGAGCATGTGCGTGATGACAAGACGGCCACTGATTGGTCATAAGTGGCAGCCGCTGATTGGTCATCAGGACTTCAGCAATGACATGGCAGCCCCTGTATGGCTGCAGCCGATGCCATTACCACATGACATGTGGCCTTGGCCAGGGTGGTGGCTATAAAAGGTCTTTAGCTCCGCCTATCGGGGTGCAAGCATCATTATGCATGCTGACAGCAAAGACTGTATTCCCAGCTGTCAGAGTGAGTGGGTTCCAGTGTCGCGGGCGGGGGACAGATCACAACCTGGGGGCCGCTCAAGGCACTTGGATCCGGGCAGTGGCTGTGGCTCGAGTGGCAGCCGGATCTGGGGCTCGCACAGCCATCCGTCACCCACGAGTGAAAAGGGGTTATTTACAGGGGACAGAGTCTTTGAGGGTGACACCACCTGTGAGTTGCAGTGAGGGATCGTGAAACCGCCGCTGCCTTGTATGTGTTTGCCCTGGGCTGATGGAGCGGGGCAGCAAGGTGGGATCCCCTCCACGGGTAGGGGAGGTGTAGTCCCGGGGCCCAGAGAATGGTGACGGATTGCAGGGAGCAGGAAACTCACAGTTCGGTTGTTGTGGTGCTGGATGAGCTGCTGATGATTTAGATGGTCAGAAACCACACAGTCTGTATTGTAAACCAAATTGTCAATGGCCGATCACCTTTGGCGGGTGTCTTCGGGTCCCACACCCAGATATACATCTAGGGGCCCTTTTCTTCTACACTCTCTCTGTCTCTTTCTTGTCTGGACTAGTCCGCTTGAACGGCCAATGGACCGGATGTCCTTGTGCCGCCCCCGTGATAGCCGACGGGCTGCTCGGACCCGGATCCGCAGTGGCTCGAGGGGTCTCCGGATCCGAGGTGGCGTCGCGTGGCACCCTTGGAAATAAAAGTGGGGACGGTTAGTGGTTTTGGGGTAATGTTCGTGATGCCACCCACGGTGTGTGGTAACGTGAGGGACCACTGCTGCCGGTTTGGGGAGCCCGGGGACGCTGGTGTGTGGCAGCTTAAGTGGTTAACCCCTCCGTGGGAAGGGGAGTGGTGTCCCGGGGTCCGGTGATGGGTGGAGTGGGGAGCCTGTCGGGTGCAAGGGGGATAACGTGTACTCACACAGTCCAAAGTCACTCATGCTGAGACCAGGTAAACCAAACTCTTGAGCACTCTGTAGTCCTTGGACGAGCACGCTGGGTCCGTGCCCTTTTGGTTTTACCTGTTGACCTGAAGCCTTGTCCCTTGGCCCTGTGTATCCTACGTGTGGATCCATTACACTTGAAGCATTTTGGGTCCCGCTCACCTGCGTGGCTAGCAATGTGAACTTGCTCTCAGTGTTCACGCTTGGGATTTTCTGGATGGTTGTGGCAAGTCCTATCCCCCTCGTTGCGCTAGTACCCAGATTCTGGAGCGGGTGGGGAACGGTTCCTGAAGATTCTGTTCCCGTCAGGTGAATTACTGGGCTGCGTGAAGCTACTTCCCAGCCTAGGGTCCACGTACCTCATCGTGCCCTGGCCCCTGCCCGGTTGTAGCACAAGGCAGCCGACCTGCTCTCTTTAGCGGCACTGCGCTCCCTGTCACTACCCCTTGCGACCAGGGTTCCAGCTGCTTCTGGCCAGGCCAGCGTCTGGCACCTGGGACGGGTACAGGAGCCCAGCTCCTCAGCGTGACCTCTCACTGTCAGTGCTGAACATCCACTTCTTTCAACTGCACTGACACTTCTGCCCTCCTTCTACCAGCCCCCCATCTGGGTGGCCCTATTCCCCTCAAGCTGCCCAATGGGTGTTTGGTGGGTGTGGTGCAGAGTGTTCCTGAGGATGTGTGTACACCTGTTGGTAGCAACACCAAAGTGACAGGACCCATAACTAAGGAGGACCGGGTACCATGCAGAAGGGCAAATTGCATGGCACCCTTGTGACGACCTGATAGGCCAGGGCATCACACCCTCTCTCGGCACCGGCGGGCTACAACCCTGTCCCGGTTGGCCTCAGATTCCCCGCAACCGGATCTCCGTGCCTGTGGCCCTCACTGCCACCTAGACCGGTAGTCCAGGGCTCCAACCCCGGCTACCAACCTCTCCAGGGAGCTCCAACTCCCTCCTATCAGCTCTTTACTGACTACAGCTCAAATTGAAACTAAACTCTGCTCTGTCACTTTCCAAGGTCTCCTCAATCCCTCCTATTTTCCTGGGGAGGGGGTGAGTAGGGCCTGATTGGCTGGTGTATATCTGTGTGGGGACTATGTTGGTGCCAAGGAGGAGAATGGCCTGCACTTTGGTGGATTTATGGAGGCTCTGTGACAACATGGTTTTGCCAGGGCGTCACATTTCCCCTTGGTTGAATACAGCCCGTCCGCGAGCTGTCCGGCCACCGACATTTATTTTTCTGCTTCTGCAATTGGAAAAGATAACAAATAAACCATTTCAAAACATTTCATTCCCCAGAGGGAAGGCACATAAAAAAAACAAAAAAACATATTTTTATTGTTACGTAACTGTCCTGGAAAAAAAGAGGTAGCCGAGTCCCGCTACCAAGTCCATAAAAAAACATTTTAAAACTGCTGCTGCCGTTCCCAGTACGGGGCACGGGTTCCGTGCTCCGCTTCCTGTTCAGGAGCCAGGCCCTCTTGGATGCCCTCGGTGCCGGCTACGAACGGCCTCTCATACTGTCATGGGCCCCACCGATCGGTGGCCTGCTCCGCCTCTCTGCAGGTGCACTCTGGCTACTCCACAGCTGGGACGTGGTACTGGGAAGCTGCTGGCGCTGCCGCCGGGGTAGTCTTTTGGTCGAGTGCCGCCTCTGTTGCAGCCGGGCGAACTACCGGAGCCATCCGTCATCACAGTTGCGGCTGGGAAGACTGTCGGAGCCGACGTCATCACTGGCCATGCTCGAGGCCGGGTGAAATGTCATCGGAGTTGTGACCTGCTGTGACATCTTGCCTTGTTGGTGTCCAGGAACGGGTTTCTGCAGAGTCCTGGTGTCCCTGCCTTTTATCCTCTCGGATCACATGCTGCTCCGTCCTCTCCTCCCCCTTGGTTTTTTGACAGTAGTCTCGCAGGACCCAATGTCCTTTGCGCTTCCTGTCTTGGGAGTCACCAGCTTCCGCCCGTGTTCCCAGGGGCGCCAACTTCGCACCTTTTTCGGGGAAGATGATGACGGAGCTGTTGTTTTGGTGCCAAAGATGGCGGGCAAGATGGCGGCAGTTCAAAATTTTCAACAGTTCACGGAATTCAAAGCAAGGCGTACGTTATCTATAGATGGGGTAGGAATCCTGTTTATGACGCCAATTTGTCGAAGGCGGGGTACAGATCACAACTGGGTGGCCGCTCAAGGCACTCGGATCCGGGCAGTGGCTGTGGCTCGAGTGGCAGCCAGATCTGGGGCTCACGCAGCTGTCCGTCGCCCACGAGTGAAAAGGGGTTATTTACAGGGGACAGAGTCTTTGTCAGTGACGCCACCCGTGGGTTGCGATGAGGGATCCTGACACCTCCGCTGCCTTGTATGTGTTTGCCCGGGGCTGATGGAGTGGGGCAGCAAGGTGGGATCTCCTCCACGGGTAGGGGAGGTGTAGTCCCGGGGCCCAGAAAATGGTGAGGGATTGCAGGGAGCAGGAAACTTACAGTTCGGTTGTCGTGGTGCTAGATGAGCTACTGATGATTTGGATGGTCAGAAACCACACACACAGTCTGTATTGTAAACCAAATTGCCAATGGCCGGTCACCTTTGGCGGGTGTCTTCGGGTCCCACACCCAGATATACATCCAGGGGCCCTTTTCTTCCACACTCTGTCTGTCTCTTTCTTGTCTGGACTAGTCCACTTGAACGGTCTCTGGACTGGATCCCCTCTGTTGGAACCAGCGGGCTACAACCCTGTGTGTTGTGAATGTTAGTTATGTCTTGGCTGCTGGGAGGCTCCCTCTGGTGGCCAGGAAGGGTTTGGACAGAGACCAGGTGGGTTGTGCAGTGGATGTTTCCTTTCCTAACTCTCTGCTTATTTAAGTCCTGGTCTGATTGCAGGCTGTTGCCGGATGTCAGTTGTTCTTTGTATCTTTAGCCTGCTTGATCCTGCCTTACACCACATCTTCCCCAGATAAGTGCTTGCTCTTTATTTATTGTCTGGTTCTTTGTTTATCTGGGTTTGTCATTTTGCTGTGGTTATTTTCAGTTTATTTGCTTGCAGGGATTTTCCCCCTTAGTGGATTGTTGAGGAACTCCCTGCAGTTCTGTGTGGAGTATAGCTCCTTTGGGTCCATGTGTTTGTGGCTTGTTGACTTTGTTATGATTCTTGCTTTCTGTTCATTGGTATGACAAGGGCACCTGGTATAGGACGGAGTTCAGATCGAGCGATCTGAGGGCCTTTTTGTACTATCAGGAAGTTGGTATTTTGCAGGGTTTTTCTCTGGCAACCATCAGTCCCTTTCCTGTCTTTTCCTATTTTAGTCAGCGGGGGCCTCACCTTTTGCTAATCCTGTCATCTACCTGTGTATTGTGTTTTTCCTATATCACCGCAGTCTTTGAATGTGGGGGGCTTGCTATTCTTGTCTATTTTCTGAGGCAGAGAGTTATTCATCTTTCCTTCCTTTAGGATAGCTAGTTCTCCGGCTGGGTTCGTGGTGCACAGGATGTTAGTTCACCCCTCGGCTACTTCTAGTTGTGTTGGTTAGTAAGGGGATGGCGGCCAGATTAGTTGCCAATGCTCTTGTCACCTTTTTGCCAATGATTTGTGGTGGTCTTCCATGGTTCCGGATCATAACAGTACATCCGGCCAACCAAATTTAAAGGGTACTCTTAAGAAGGAAAAAAAAAAAAAAAACTGCTGAGAAAATGTTTGGGTTTTTTTTGGTATTTTTCCTCTTCTTCTTTGGGTTCTGTGGAAAATTCCTTTTGTCTAGCATGGATGAATTGGGTGAGCGTGTTGCTCATCTTGATGCTAAGGTTCGTCGTATAGAGTCTTATCTTGCACAGACTTCCCTTGCGGAGCCTAAGATTCCTGTTCCTGAATTTTGTTTCGGGAGATAGGTCGAGATTTTTGAGCTTCAAAAATAATTGTAAATTATTTTTTGACCTGCGCCCTAAGTCCTCAGGGAATCCCGTACAGCAGGTTAAGATTGTCATCTCCTTGCTGCGTGGTGACCCTCAGGACTGGGCCTTCTCTTTAGCGTCTGATGATCCGATTCTCAATGATGTGGACTCCTTTTTTCAGGCCTTGGGATTATTATATGATGAACCCAATATTGTGGACCAAGCAGAAAAGGTCTTGTTGTCCTTAACTCAGGGTTTGGATTCTGCAGAAACGTTTTGTCAGAAATTTCGTAAGTGGGCGGTCCTTACCAAATGGAATGATGATGCGCTTGCGGCTCTTTTTCGCAAGGGTATTGCGGATGCTGTGAAGGATGTACTGGTAGGATTTCCCATCCCTTCTGGTCTTGATGCTTCTATGACCTTGGCCATTCAGATTGATAGGCGTTTACGTGAGCGCAGGAAGATACCTGCTGGTTTTGTGCCTGTGGAACAGCCTTTGGAGCCTATGGAGTGTGATAGGGTCCTTTCTAATGCTAGTCGGCAGGGGTTCAGATGGAAGAATAGACTGTGCTTCTATTGTGGAGACGCTTCTCATAACATCTCTGTCTGCCCTAAACGTGAAAGGAGATTGGCTACTTCTGTTACTGTGGGTTCTTTGCAACCAAAGTTTCTTTTGTCTGTCACATTGATTTGCTCATTGTCTTCCTTTTCTGCATTTGCCTTTGTGGACTCAGGGGCAGCGCACAATTTGATGGATTTTGGGTTTGCTAGGGATTGTGGTTTTCCCATGGTTCCTTTGCAAACTCCTATTCCTTTAAGGGGCATTGATGCTACCCCTTTGGCAGAACATAAACCCCAATTTTGGACCCAGGTGCCTATGAGAGTTGCACCAGCGCATCAGGAAACTTGTACATTTTTAGTATTGCATAATCTACAGGATACCTTGGTACTGGGATTTCCGTGGTTGCAGACCCATAATCCAGTTATTGACTGGAGATCCTTGTCGGTAGCTAGTTGGGGTTGTCAAGGTGTGCATCAGGACCTTTCCATGTCGTCCACGTCTGCTCAGGCAGTTGATGTTCCGGCTTTCTTGTCTGATTTCCGTGATGTATTTACCAGGAATCTGATTCTCTGCCCCCACACTGGGACTGTGACTGTGCCATTGAGTTGGTGCCCGGTTGTAAATTTCCCAAGGGGCGGATTTTCAACTTGTCTGTGCCCGAACATGATGCCATGCGGTCATACATCAGAGAATCATTGGAGAAGGGGCACATTCGGCCCTCATCTTCTCCTTTGGGTGCTGGCTTCTTCTTTGTTGCTAAGAAAGATGGTTCGTTGAGGCCTTGTATTGATTACCGTCTTCTTAATAAAATTACAGTCAAATATCAGTACCCTTTGCCTCTGATGTCTGATCTGTTTTCTAGAGTGAAGAGTGCCAAATGGTTTACGAAACTGGATCTCAAGGGTACGTATAATCTCATCCGTATTAAGGAGGGTGATGAATGGAAGACGGCTTTTAATACTCCTGAAGGGCATTTTGAGTACCTAGTGATGCCTTTTGTGCTCACTAATGCACCCTCCGTCTTCCAGGCCTTCATGAATGATATTTTTCGGGACCTTATTGGTAAATTTTTGATTGTGTATTTGGATGACATCTTGATTTTTTCTAATGATTGGGACTCTCATGTGGGGCAAGTGCGGGAGGTTTTTCAGATACTTAAGGATAATGCACTGTACGTTAAGGGGTCAAAGTGCCTCTTTGGGGTGCAAAGGATTTCCTTTTTGGGCTTCATCCTGTCTCCCTCCGCTATTGAAATGGACCCGGTTAAGGTTCAGGCTATTTACGACTGGGTGCAACCGACTTCTCTAAAATCCCTGCAGCAATTTTTGGGGTTTGCTAATTTTTACCGTAAATTTATAGCCAATTTTTCTGCTATTGTCAAACCTCTGACAGATTTGACAAAGAAGGGAGCTGATGCTGAGCATTGGACCCCTGAGGCTATTGTGGCCTTCCAGGAGCTTAAAAGGCGATTCACTTCTGCCCCAGTTCTGCAGCAACCTGATGTGTCTCGCCCATTTCAACTTGAGATCGATGCCTCAGAGATCGGAGCAGGTGCTGTTCTGTCTCAACGAGACGCTACTTCGGGTAAACTTAAGCCCTGTGCCTTTTTTCTCTCGGAAATTTGCTCCTTCTGAATGGAATTATGATGTGGGGAACCGGGAATTATTGGCTATGAAGTGGGCATTTGAAGAGTGGAGGCATTGGTTGGAGGGGGCTAGACATCGAGTTGTGGTGCTTACGGACCACAGGAATCTCCTCTATCTGGAATCGGCCAAGAGGTTGAATCCTCGGCAGGCCAGGTGGGCTTTATTTTTTACCCGGTTTAATTTTGTGGTCTCTTTTTTGCCGGGCACCAAGAATGTTAAGGCCGATGCCCTTTCCAGGAGTTTCTGCGCTGACTCTTTGGAGGTTGTCGAACCGTCTACTATCCTGAATGATGGTGTAGTTTTCTCGGCTATTTCGCCTGATCTGCGGTTGGCACTGGCGGAATTTCAGGGGGATAAACCTGAGAAATGTCCTACAGGGAAACTGTTTGTCCCAGACCAATGGAGAGACAGAGTTGTCTCTGAGGTTCATTGCTCTGTTTTGGCGGGTCATCCTGGCATTTTTGGTACTCGGGATCTTGTGAGACGCTCTTTTTGGTGGCCTTCCCTGTCCCGAGATGTCCGTCGTTTTGTGCAGTCGTGTGGAGTTTGTTCTAGGTCCAAGCCCTGTTGTTCACGTTCTAGTGGGCTATTATTGCCTTTGCCTGTACCTAAGAAACCTTGGACGCACATCTCTATGGATTTTATTTCAGAGCTTCCCGTCTCTCAGAAAATGACTGTGATTTGGGTGATCTGTGACAGATTCTCCAAGATGGTCCACTTGATTCCTCTATCTAAGTTGCCGTCTTCATCGGAGTTGGTGCCTTTGTTTTTGCAACATGTTGTCCGTTTGCATGGTATTCCCGAAAACATTGTTTCTGACAGAGGGGTGCAGTTTGTATCCAGGTTTTGGAGGATTTTTTGCTCCAAATTGGGTGTTCAGCTGTCTTTCTCCTCGGCGTTTCATCCTCAGACTAACGGTCAGACTGAAAGGGCTAACCAGACCCTGGAAACCTATTTACGGTGTTTTGTTTCTGCGGATCAGGATGACTGGGTTTCGTTTTTGCCTTTGGCTGAATTTGCCCTTAACAATAGAGCTAGCTCTACCACGTTGGTGTCCCCCTTTTTCTGCAATTTTGGGTATCACCCTAGGTTCCTCTCAGGGAAGCTTGAGGCGTCTGACTGTCCGGGGGTGGATTCGGTGGTCGACAGAATGCAGCAGATTTGGGGGCAGGTAGTGGATAAATTGTTTCAGTCCCAAGAAACTGCCCAAAAGTTTGCCAACCGGCGTCGGACTGTTGGTCCCCGGTTTAAAGTAGGGGACATGGTGTGGTTGTCCTCTAAAAATATTCCTATGAGAGTTCCGTCTCCTAAATTTAAGCCCAGATTTATTGGACCTTATAAGATTTCGGAGATTATTAATCCTGTAGCTTTCCGTTTGACTCTGCCTGCGTCATTTAAGATTCACAATGTCTTCCATAAATCCTTGTTGAAGAAACATGTGGAGCCGGCAGTTCCTGCAGCAGCGCCTCCTGACCCTGTTTTGGTACAAGGGGATCTGGAGTATGAGGTTGAAAAAATTCTGGATTCCCGTCGCAGTAGGCGTCGGCTTCAGTACCTTGTGAAATGGAAGGGTTATGGGCAGGAGGATAACTCTTGGGTTGTGGCTTCTGACATTCATGCGGACAGGTTGGTTCGCGCCTTCCATCATGCTCATCCCGAGCGACCCGGTGGCGTGGGTGAGTGTTCGGTGACCCCTCCTCAAGGGGTGGGTACTGTTGTGAATGTTAGTTATGTCTTGGCTGCTGGGAGGCTCCCTCTCGTGGCCAGGAAGGGTTTGGACAGAGACCAGGTGGGTTGTGCAGTGGGTGTTTCCTTTCCTAACTCTCTGCTTATTTAAGTCCTGGTCTTATTGCAGGCTGTTGCCGGATGTCAGTTGTTCTTTGTATCTTTAGCCTGCTTGATCCTGCCTTACACCACATCTTCCCCAGATAAGTGCTTGCTCTTTATATATTGTCTGGTTCTTTGTTTATCTAGGTTTGTCATTTTGCTGTGGTTATTTTCAGTTTATTTGCTTGCAGGGATTTTCCCCCTTAGTGGATTGTTGAGGAACTCCCTGCAGTTCTGTGTGGAGTATAGCTCCTTTGGGTCCATGTGTTTGTGGCTTGTTGACTTTGTTATGATTCTTGTTTTCTGTTCATTGGTATCACAAGGGCACCTGGTATAGGACGGAGTTCAGATCGAGCGATCTGAGGGCCTTTTTGTACTATCAGGAAGTTGGTATTTTGCAGGGTTTTTCTCTGGCAACCATCAGTCCCTTTCCTGTCTTTTCCTATTTTAGTCAGCGGGGGCCTCACCTTTTGCTAATCCTGTCATCTACCTGTGTATTGTGTTTTTCCTATATCACCGCAGTCTTTGAATGTGGGGGGCTTGCTATTCTTGTCTATTTTCTGAGGCAGAGAGTTATTCATCTTTCCTACCTTTAGGATAGCTAGTTCTCCGGCTGGGTTTGCGGTGCAGAGGATGTTAGTTCACCCCTCGGCTACTTCTAGTTGTGTTGGTTAGTAAGGGGATGGCGGCCAGATTAGTTGCCAATGCTCTTGTCACCTTTTTGCCAATGATTTGTGGTGGTCTTCCATGGTTCCGGATCATAACACCTGTGCCTCAGGTTCCCTGCGACTGGATCTCCATGCCTGTGGCCCTCACTGCCACCTAGTCCAGTAGTCCAGGGCTCCAAACCTGGCTACCAACCTCTTCAAGGATCTCCAACTCCCTCCTGTCAGCTCTTCACTGACTACAGCTCAAACTGAAACTAAACTCTGCTCTGTCACTTCCCAAGGTCTCCTCAATCCCTCCCATTATCCTGGGGAGGGGGTGAGTAGGGCCTGATTGGCTTGTGTATATCTGTGTGGGGACTGTGTTGGTGCCAAGGAGGAGAATGGCCTGCACTTTGGTGGATTTATGCAGGCTCTGTGACAACCTGGTTTTGCCAGGGCGTCACACCAGCGCCATTTTTGTCTGCAGTGTTTGTGGCAGACCTGTGTATGTATGCTAGTGTGACTCTGTATTTAGGGCAGGCGCCGGTACCAGGTATTCGTCTCTGGGTACAAGCTGTGTCTCGGCACGGTGAGAGATTAGGGTCCTTCCGGACAAGACGTGCCCCCTACGCACACGCCCAGTCTGCAGTGTCAGTGGCAGACTTGTGTGTATGTGTGTGTAACGGGGGCAGGGGGCGCCTCAGGGGGTGTAGTCGGGTCCCCTCGCCTTGTGGGCCGCAGGCTGAACCCCGGCCCGGCCGTCACTTGCAAAGCAGGTGTGTTGTTGGGGCAGAGTGTGGATGCATGGGGCCCATTCATGACAGCGTTCATTCTGTGCTCTTCAGCTCCTTCTTCACTTTCAGGAAAGAGACAATTGCAGGCAGCAGATAAACCAAACACCGATTTATTAAACAAAGCTTCCATCTTTCTGTTTGCAGCAGGCTTACTTTAGTACGTTACAAGTTACAGGTCCTTTTCTACAAAAACGGTTTCCTTTTTCTCTACGGGCACTTTCCTTTGCCTGCAGGGGCCAATTGTTATCCCCCTAGCAGTGGTACTCCTATCCCGATTTTAGTCCAGCCCTTTCCCAGGGATTTGTATTGAACTAGGGGACGGTTCCAGTACTCACTACCGGCTCCGGATTAGCTCCAACTTCTCCGCTCCACTGCCACAGCACCCACTCCTGCACTCTGCCCCGGCACTTCTCCTCAGCTCTCTCCCATGTTACATCTCACAGCACACTGCCCTGCATTCAGAGCCCAACCCCCCTTCTCTTCCCTCCTAGGCTGCCCTGCCCCTTCCTTCCCTGTCACTGTTACCAGGGGAACCACTCACTACACTGGCACCTAGATGGGGGAGAACCGTACATAACACACAACATTGTACAATGTGCCACCATACTCCTGTGGCATCTTCAGGGGGGGAAAAGCGTCTTCTCCACACTAGGGGTCCGTCCACCTCTTACATTCCTCCCCTCTTTAACCTCAGCCTCCTGGCGAGGTTCCGCACCTGCAAGACAACGCATATGGAAAACACACACACGTTTCTTCAGCAGAATTCTTTTTCTTTCTTATCAATAAAAAAAAAAACATTTTAAAACTAACGTATCAAAGCACACCAGATTGGCACACAAGTCCGGTGCCCGGAATCCCTCCAGGGGAGCTCCCGGTCTTGGCTGATCTTCTGCCCGGAGGCTCTCCTCAAGCGCTCCCGGTCTTAGATGAGCCGCGACCAACAGAAACAAAAGGGTTCTTTACTTAACAGTCACGGGAGAAGTCCATGCATAGTCCCTGCATTCTTCTATTCCCGGGTTCAGTACTTTTAACGTAGCTTTAACCATAAACATTCACCGGCTTCCAACAGTACCGGCTTTCGACAACAAACAGATCTTTTTCTTCCGGATGATTAACCCTCACGCTGGGTGGTATGCACGCAGCCATTCAGCCCGCTGGGCCCTCACATGGTCGGAGAGGGACTGTCCAGGTAAGCGGGGTAGCCTACGAAACGGCTCATAACCCGGTGGCTCCGGTACTTCCTTCTCCGGTTCAGGCCCTTCAGCCTCCTGCGGGGGTGAGGGGGTAGCTGGACGGGACCGCAGTGGGCTGCTGACAACAACTACCGGGTGCGACACCATACTCTGATGTATCACCAGTAATGCCGATGCTTTTCTTGGCTTGTCTCCAGCCGTAGGTTCGGCGGCCGCTTTTGGCGCGACCGTCGGGGTACTCTTCAACCCACAGTCTTCAGCGAGCGCTTGCTTATGCTGAGCGCGCCACGCTCTGTTCTCCATTCTGCTTGGTCCAGGTATTGGAGTTTGCTTCTTCTTCCACTGCCGGGGTTGCAATCGCGCCAGGGAAGGTGGAGGCGGTTCTTCTTTTCCCGCTTCTGCCCATACTCCGCACCCGGCCTCACCCACCAGGTCGGCACAGCGTTTGCGACGCCTCTTCTTTCTTGCGGCGCCGCCCACGTCTCTAGACCTCTGCAGTATCTCGGGGCAAGCACCTCCCCTCTTTGGGCGGTGCACTCCGGGCTTCTTCCTTACAGGCCAGCCCAGCGCTTTTTGTTTGGCGCCCACTTTTCGCGCCTTCACTAAATCCATGAGGACAGCCGCCATCTTGCCGCCATCTTGTGGCCTGTTCAGTACATCAGGCACCACTTGGTCTCTGCTCGGGGTTTCTCTTCTGCGGGCTTGATCCTGCCGACTACGCCAAAATGTAACGGGGGCAGGGGGCGCCTCAGGGGGTGTAGTCGGGTCCCCTCGCCTTGTGGGCCGCAGGCTGAACCCCGGCCCGGCCGTCACTTGCAAAGCAGGTGTGTTGTTGGGGCAGAGTGTGGATGCATGGGGCCCATTCATGACAGCGTTCTTTCTGTGCTCTCCAGCTCCTTCTTCACTTTCAGGAAAGAGACAATTGCAGGCAGCAGATAAACCAAACACCGATTTATTAAACAAAGCTTCCATCTTTCTGTTTGCAGCAGGCTTACTTTAGTACGTTACAAGTTACAGGTCCTTTTCTACAAAAACGGTTTCCTTTTTCTCTACGGGCACTTTCCTTTGCCTGCAGGGGCCAATTGTTATCCCCCTAGCAGTGGTACTCCTATCCCGATTTTAGTCCAGCCCTTTCCCAGGGATTTGTATTGAACTAGGGGACGGCTCCAGTACTCACTACCGGCTCCGGATTAGCTCCAACTTCTCCGCTCCACTGCCACAGCACCCACTCCTGCACTCTGCCCCGGCACTTCTCCTCAGCTCTCTCCCATGTTACATCTCACAGCACACTGCCCTGCATTCAGAGCCCAACCCCCCTTCTCTTCCCTCCTAGGCTGCCCTGCCCCTTCCTTCCCTGTCACTGTTACCAGGGGAACCACTCACTACACTGGCACCTAGGGGGGAAGAACCGTACATAACACATAACATGGTACAATGTGCCACCATACTCCTGTGGCGTCTTCAGGGGAGGAAAAGCGTCTTCTCCACACTAGGGGTCCATCCACCCCTTACATGTGTGTGCCAGCCCTGGGTACTCAGTGACGCTAACTGGGTGGCCTTCACGGTCTGACGTGCCCCTGTACGCATGTGACCGGCTGAGTGGTTACGTTCCAGGTTTCCCAGTGATGCTAACTGGGTTACCTTTCAGTTATTGACGTGTTCCTACACACGTGACCATTTCTTGTGCACCTGTGCGGTTAACAGGGACACACTACACGTAGGAGTGTGCTTTTACAACATCTCCTTCATTTCTGTTGTGGTCTCCTGTGTTGCTGTAATTCGTCCTTCTGTCCTTAGTGGCTTTAACACCTGGATGGCGGACGTGGGGCAACGATTGATTTCATATTATTTTTATATTCAATGGGCTCCTCCGTAACAATTTACTTATTAGTAAACATAACAGGATAACTTTCTTTTACGGTTCGGTATGGTGTTATCAGTCAAAAAACGGTACGTCCTTGGCCTTGTCTGTCCCTTTACCGTCAGCTCGCGTGACAAGCACCTGATCATTCCCACACAAATCTGCTTATTTGGTCAGCAGAGATATGTCTAACAGGTATGGGTGGATCTCTGATCCACCCGCGCCTTTTAACCACTTAGATCGCAATGTCAAACTCTGACAGCATGATCTAATGAGCTCCGGCAGGGATCGTGCCGTCTCCCACTGTCATTGGCAGCCCCAAGACACAATCACGAGGCGTCAATGTGTTGGCATATAAATAATAATAATATATATATAAATAATAGATGATGATCCCTGTTGCGGCCATGACTTGTGTCCTGTAAATGCCAGCAGAGTGTAGGGACTCACAGGAGAGCAGCATTTCTCCTGATGAGAGAGATACTTAATCATCACTTTGATCAGAACAAGAGATCAGACAGTACAGTGAAAGTAAAATGAATAAAAATTTTAAAAAAAAATAAAGAAAGATAAGGGAAAAAAAACCTAAAAATTCAAATCACCCCCTTTTTGCCCCATTGAAAATAAAACAATGATAAAAAGAAAAAAAATACACATATTTTATATTGCTGCTTTCAGAAACGCCCGATGCAGCAAAATATAAAATCAATTAATCTGACTGGCAAACAGCGTAGGGAGAAAAAAATTATAAACGTCAAAATTAAAAACATTTTGGTGTTCGCAACATTGCATTAAAATACAGTAGCAGGCGATCAAAACATCCCATCTACACAAAAATTGTATAATTAAAAATGCCAGCTCAAGATGCAAACATAAGGCATCACTGAGCCCCAGATCCCGAAAAATGAGAACGCTACGAGTCTCAAAAAATGGCGACAAAAGCGCAATTCTTTTTTTGGACAAACTTCAGAATTTTTTTTCACCACT
This sequence comes from Anomaloglossus baeobatrachus, assembly GCF_048569485.1. NCBI lineage: Eukaryota > Metazoa > Chordata > Amphibia > Anura > Aromobatidae > Anomaloglossus > Anomaloglossus baeobatrachus. The sequence continues at coordinate 111,033,739 of NC_134364.1, forward strand.
TACATAAAAGTATGCATGTTTGGTATCTATTATAACGTAGTGACCTGGGGAACCATACTGTCTGCTCAGTTTTTCAAAATAGTGAACACAGTAAATAAAGGAAAACCAAACCATTGTGCAATTGCACTTTTTTGCAGTTTGTCCACTTAGATTTTTTTCTTCCTTTTTTTCCAGTACAATATGTGGTAGAATGATTGGTGTCAGTCAAATGTATCACTTGTCCCACAAAAAATAAGCCCTTATATATCTATATTGACAGAAAAACAAAAAAAGTCATAGCTCGTGGAAGAAGGGGAGGAAAAAACTAATGCAAAAAAACCCGTAAAATCGCACAGGGGTGAAGGGGTTTAAAAAAATTAGAAAAAAGTTTTTGCTACAATCGAGGTATTGTGAGAGCAATATTTTTTTTCCATTTGTAAAGTTCTATGAAGGCTTTCGTGGGATGCTATAATTTTTATCAGTAGCATTTTGAGGTTGATATGATTTTCTGACCCATTTTTATTCAGTATTTACAAAAAACAGAAATTCTACCATTTTTATTTTATTTTTGTTCTTTAGTATTCACAAAATGGGATAAATAGTTCATTAGCTCTAGAAATTATGATTTCAGAATTGCCAAATGTGTTATTTTATTGGGAAGTATTTAGATTTCATTATGTTTTGAAAAAGTGGGGAAATAAAACTTAAAAATGACTGCCGTCTACATCTCCTCTATTGCCAGCCTGTGTGTGTATATCATACTGCATTTGAATGTCATCCGAGTGCAGACCAATGTTTCACTCCCACCCATAGACTTGTACGGGTGCGAGTGATCCAAGACTCGCAGACAATTGCAGCATGCTGCAATTTTTTCCTTAGTCCGATTAATGGCCAATTTTGACCTTAATGGCGAGGCCAAATTTTATAATTATGACTGTCAATTTATGAGGTTAAATCTCTGGAACGCGTCAGCGGATCCCGGTGATTTTTCGACTGTTTTCTGTGACATTTTATTGGTGAAAAAATTGGAAATTTGACGAAAATTTTGAACATTTTGCAATTTTCAAATTTTTATGCTTTTAAGCCAGAGTTACTGTATGTCATGCAAAATAGTTAATAAATAACATTTCCTACTTTTACTTTACATCAGCGTAATTTTTTAAACAAAATTGGGGTTAGGAAGTTAGAAGGGTTCAAAGTTCATCAGCAATTTTTCATTTTTTCAGCAAAATTTACAAAACTATTTGTTTAGGAACACCACATTTGAAGTGACTTTGAGAGGTCTAGGTGTCAGAAAATACCCAAAAGTGACCCCATTCTAAAAACTGCACCCCTCACACTGCTCAAAATCACATTCAAGAAGTTTATTAACCCTTCAGGTGCTTCACAAGAACTAATGTGGATGTGGAATAAAAAAAATATCATTTTACCTAAAAATGTTGCTCTAGCCCCAATTTATTAACTTTTAGAAAAATAACACAACTAAATGGACCCCAAAATGTGTTACTCAGTGTCTTATGAGAGCGCTGATACCCCACATGTGGTCAGAAACCTCTGTTTGGACAAATGGGAGGGCTCAGAATGTAAGGAGAGGAGCAATATTTGAATTTTGGAACACAAATTTGACTGAAATAGATTTCAGGCACCATGTTGCATTTAGAGGGCCCCTGCGGAACCTAAACAGCAGAAACCTCCCACAAGTGACTCCATTTTCGAATTTTGAAATCAGACCCCTCAAGGATTTTATCTAGAGGTATAGTGGGCATTTTGAAGCCACAGGTACTTCACAGAATTTGCTAACATTAGGCCGTCATATTGAAAATGTTCATTTTTTTTCACAAAAATGTTGCTTTAGCACCGAATTTCTCCCTTTTTCAAGAGGTAACACCACCGTTTGTGTGCTACCCCACATGTAGTCAGAAAGTTCTGTTTTGACAAATGGAAAGGCTCAGAACAGAAGGAGCAATATTTGAATTTTGGAAATCAAACTTGCAGGGCCCCTAAAGTACCTAAACAGCAGAAACCCCCACAGGTGACTCCATTTTGGAAACGAGACCCCTCAAGGAATTTATTTAGATGTTTGGTGAGCACTTTGGAAATTCTACTGGAATTTGATTTTCCTCTGATCTATCTGATCATTCGTAACCCCATTCCTGTGCTTTAGGTATAGTTGCCGAAGAAATGTGAAAGATATCTGTCTCTTCATTTTTGCAACTAGGAGTGTCTTAGATATCAGCCCATCACCAACCAGTGTATTCTTCCACAACCTACTAATCATAACAGTTTTGGGAGATACCTGCTTAACCTATCATAGAAAAGGGGTGTGCTTGTCTTCTGTAATCAGGAATACACTGATCCCTGCCTCCAAGCCTCTTGCTTCTAGAACCCAGTGTGCTTTTGAAGGTATACAATTTGGGCCCCCAGTATGGTTAAGCCATAAGGTGGAACTGTTAGCTTTCTGGAAGTAGAGACAGCAAAGCGATGGTAAAGTTGGCTGGAGACATCTCTGGCTTTAGAGCAGTGCTTGTAGGCTCTTAAAGGGAACCTGTCACCATTTTTTTCAGTATTGAAGCTAAATTATCATCTTCTGCAGCTCCTGGGCAGCATTCTATGAAGGTGCACCTTGTTCCCTCACTCCCCTTGCAGAGCCCAGAAATATGTATCGCCCAGGGAAGGGGGTACTTGGTCCCGGGCGATTGCAAACGGGAATGTAACTTCAGGTGGCCGTTGCCCGGTCCTGTGCCCTGGGGACGCTTAATAAAAGGGGGTATTTACAGGGGATAATAGAGTTAATGTTCGTGACGCCACCTGCGGGTTGCGGTTAAGAATGGAGAACCGCCGCTTCTCACCGTGGGTACTCCCAGGGATGGTGGTAGTGGCAGCTATGGTGGTTGACCCTCCGCAGGTAGGGCTGTGCCTAGGAGCTGTATGGTGTATAATGATAGAGACCACACCAGGTTAACTTTAACAGTCTCTACTCACATGGCCCTTCAGCTTGCTTGTTCCAGTCCCAGGAGTATCAGTGCCAATGTAGTGACCCAGGTTGCTCTGTCCTCGACACTCTGTAGATTGAGTCTCCATAGCGTGGAGCGTTTAAGAACCCCAACTGTCCCTTTTGGGGTACAGTCTCCTTCTCCGTACGGCTGGCAGTGCGGACCCTGCGGGGAGGTAAGTGTCTGAACCCTGATCCTAGTTTACTGCTGATGCCCCCAGATTATTTGGTTTGATGAAGTCCGTGAAGGTGTCCTCACCGTACAGTTATTAATCAAACCGTTTGAAACTTGACATTTGACCTAGGGCCCTGTGCCCCATGCATGCTCAGGTCCCAGCGGTATCTCCGGCTCCCATCCTGGCGACCTCTCTCCTGTGCCCCCGGGGTCACCGTTACACGGACCCAGCTCAGGCACGTCCGCACACCTCTCCTGTGTGCTCCCAACTTCTCTGACTGCCTTTGACTGACTGACCCCTCCCACCAGACTGGCTATACCCAGGGACTCATTCCCATGGCGACCATCCCCTTACATGGTTAACCCTTTATGCCTAGTGTGGAGAGGAGAACTAGGATTTAGATGTGTGTTTGTGGAAAAGGCATTGGTACTCCAGATCCTAGGGGGTAGGTCCTGCATCCCCTTGAGGATGCAGTCCCTTGTAGTGCCCTGAGGTGCTCAGCGGCGCTACATTCCCCTTGGTTAAACACAGCATGTCCTCGGGCTGTAAGCAAGTAGAGTTTTATTTAACCGGAATAAAGAAGTAAAAGGTTAGGAACATATTAACAATCTTCCCATGCAGAGGAGGCAATACACTTGAACGTTGCTGTAGCCCCCCCCCCCCCATCAACCCACCACCCAAAAAGGTCCTGGTTCTCCAAAACCCTTTGAGGAGGCAGGTCACCGGTCCCATTGGTGACCAGGTCTGGGCCTTCTCTATCTCAGACCTTTCCATCAACGTTCCTCATCGTGGTGGTGGGAATAATGTCCTGATGTTGCAGAGGACTACTCTGGTAGGCACCTTAGGTGCAAATATTTGCAAAGAGCACAAGTTCATGCTGGCTGCTGCCAGTCCTGCAGCCATGGTCCATTTTTAAATTAACGTGATAAACAGGTAATCAGTTGATTGTTCCTTGGATCATTCAAAACTTTCAATTTTTCAAACTCTTTCTAATGATTAACAGCAATTATAACATCTATTATCTGGGGTAGCCTGGTTCACCTACCACAGCGTGGAGCACCTTGGACATGGTGGGGGAATAGGAGGAGTTGGCTGGCACAGGTCCCCAATTTTTTGGACATGAAGGGCATACCAGCCCCTCTCTCTATAATGCCTGGTATACAGTCATATGAAAAAGTTTGAGCACCCCTATTAATGTTAACCTTTTTTCTTTATAGCAATTTGGGTTTTTGCAACAGCCATTTCAGTTCCATATGTCTAATAATTGATGGACTCAGTAATATTTCTGGATTGAAATGAGGTTTATTGTACTAACAGAAAATGTGCAATCCGCATTTAAACAAAATTTGACCGGTGCAAAAGTATGGGCACCCTTATCAATTTTTTGATTTGAACACTCCTAACTACTTTTTACTGACTTACTAATGCACTAAATAGGTTTTGTAACCTCATTGAGCTTTGAACTTCATAAGCAGGTGTATCCAATCATGAGAAAAGGTATTTAAGGTGGCCACTTGCAAGTTGTTCTCCTATTTGAATCTCCTATGAAGAGTGGCATCATGGGCTCCTCAAAACAACTCTCAAATGATCTGAAAACAAAGATTATTCAACATAGTTGTTCAGGGGAAGGAGACAAAAAGTTGTCTCAGAGATTTAAACTGTCAGTTTCCTCTGTGAGGAACATAGTAAGGAAATGGAAGAACACAGGTACAGTTCTTGTTAAGCCTTTTGGGGTACAGTCTCCTTCTCCGTACGGCGGGCAGTGCGGACCCTGCGGGGAGGTAAGTGTCCAAAACCCGATCCTAGTTTACTGCTGATGCCCTCGGTTTATTTGGTTTGACGAAGTCCGTGAAGGTGTCCTCACCGTGCAGGTATTTATCAAACCATTTGAAACTTGACATTTGACCTAGGGCCCTGTGCCTCGTGCGTGCTCAGATCCTAGCTGTATCCCGGTAGCCATCTTGGCAACCTCTCTCCTGTGCCCCCGGGGTCACCGTTACACGGACCCAGCTCAGGCACATCTACACACCTCTCCTGTGTGCTCCCAACTTCTCTGACTGACTGATCCCTCCCACCAGACTGGCTATACCCAGGGACTCGTTCCCATGGTGACCATCCCCTTACATGGTTAACCCTCTATGCCCAGTGTGGAGAGGCGAACTGGGATTTAGAAGTGTGTTTGTGGAAAAGGCACTGTTACTCCAGGTCCCAGGGAATAGGTCCTGCATCCTCTACAGGATGCAGTTCCTTGTAATGCCCTGAAGTGCTCAGGGGCGCTACAAATACATTTATAAAATTTGCCATCACATATGTAAATGACCTGTTCTGGTCGGATGGGTGTGCTGTTTTTTGGCTCCTGTCCGTCCTCCTGCCACTGTTTGCTGTCCTCCTTTGATGATTGATGTGGATGACTCCTCCGTCATCATCCACGTAGCTGGAGAAAATCACGTGCCAGCAAAGTCATTGCCAGCTCATTTCACTCTGCCCCATTTGCACGAGCCCATGAGCTTGTGGCGCCCCTGAGGCTTCCGTCGCCACAGGAACATTGCACCCCATCCAGCGGGTGAGGACTCCTGTGTGAGTCGGGAATGACTGCGGAGGCACGCAATTTTCCCCAGTACGTGGATGATGACGGAGGCGTTATCCACGTCCATCATCAAAAGAGGATGGCAAACAGAGGCAGGAGGGAGACACAGGAGCTGAAAAAGAACATGCCCATCCAGCCAGAACAGGTCATCTGCATATGTGGCGGTCAGATTTTATAAATGCAAGGGGAGTTGGGGAACAAGGTGCACCTTCATAGAATGCAGCCCAGGAGCTGCAGAAGGTGACACTTTAGGTTCAATACTGAAAAAACTAGTGGTAGGATCCCTTTAAGGACAAAGCTTGCAAGCATCTGCTCCTTGACTCCAAGGCAGCGGTGGCCTGAACCCTTGACATCAAGTTATATACAATAGAATTAAAAATTCCTGTCTTTGTTAATACAGATCTTTTTTTTTAACTTTGTGAATTACAAAGTTATTTGATTTTACATACACTTTGAAAACATACCCTTTTAACAAGTTGAGAAAACCACTTTTAAAGCACCACTTCAATTGGGCGGTTTTCAGATTTGGAGTGGCCTTTAAATGTAAGCCCCTGACTCCCAATCATATACTCACTGTCCAGCAGCTTCACTCTTACTGACGTTGCTCCTGTCCCACAGCGCTATCTTGTGCTCATAACTTCTGACTGTCTGGAAGTCAAAGGTTACATCACAAGCGCTCAATGAAAGTCTGTGAAAGCCAGTACAAAACCAGAATGAGACTCTCATAGACTTGAATAGAAAAGTGACTTTGGGTGCACTCTATGAAACACTGGAGCTGCCAGTAGATCACTAATCGCACAGATCGACCAGAGTGTTCCGCTGGAAATGGATGAATGTGGCGGAAAGTGAGTATAAGACGGGACAGGGGGCTTATATTTAAAGTGCACCTCAAGTCGTGGAATAAAAAAAAACACTGGAGTGGTGCTTTAGGTGGATGTCTTATTTTGTAAATAGTTAAGTATATCACTTAGGACTTTGTCAAATTTGCGGTTTACTTTTATCAACCACCAGTAGCCAAATACTCCAAATAGAGTATTGAAAGCAAGTAGTATAATTTGTGAAAATATTAAGTGACTTATGTTAAATAATTGCAGGATAACATTGATAAAGGATGTAAAACTAATTAAGAAAAGCGTGATCACCAGTTTGGTTGCATGGGTGTGAGCTTCAGAGCTGGGACTCCGAACGTTCTCGGAATTGTTTTGAATAGTTTGAACATGTCTACAAAGAGTATAGACGATGGCGTAACATGAGCTGGCACTAATGACAATTGCGATTGAGGATAGATTGAGACTGACGATTTTGCTAATCTGCAATAATGAAGACCTGTTCAGAGACGCATTAGAACTGTTGGACTGAGAAGTCAATGAGAGATCGTTTACTGTATTAAACAAAATAGGAAGACTCACGACCACAGATCCACCAACCGTTATCATCAGAATCCATATTATGTTCTTATGAAAAATCTTCTGAAGACGGATGTAAAATCTTTGGTTGACCTTGACAATCTTCAGACAGAAATGAACAGAGAGCCAAGTGGCGAACCAAATATTACATAAAGTCACTGTAATATTAAGCATGGGATAGATGATATACTTTTCAAAATCCTGTTCCATATTTTTCACGCACCATACAACTTTCGACATCCCCTTAATGAGGTTGCACATACTGATGCCAAGTATAAGTATCTCACTTTCTTGAAGAGCTCCGTTCTTCTTCCAGTCTAGAATACAAACGATAAGGATAAAGGACGTATTTGGAAGTAAGAAAAAACAATCTATTGTGATCAAAATTGTGAATAATATGTTAGAGAGCGGCATCTTTCTTCTCTTAGATCGGAACACAGATTCACAAAGTCAAGGTCAATCGTTTTATGTGATCTGGAGCTAAATGCAAATAACATTTGTATGAAATCTGACCGGAAGAGAACAATAGACAAAGTAGGAGAGGAAAAAGGATTCCTACAAAAAAACAAACGTAGAACTTGAAACAAGAATATTTTTAAAAAGTTGGTAATTATTTATATTAATAAACACTGACCAGGCATGACTAGACAACAGCGGTGTTACGGTTGCTGTGGCACTGGAGACTATGTTCGGATTTCTTGCTACTGCACATGTGCAAGCGCTGGAGACTAAGTCCTATCTTGGAGCCATTGCACATGTGCGGGTGACATCATCGCTGACACGAGGTCGCATGTCTCTGACATCTTCTATGCCGATTGGTCGCTGGTCATGTGCTTGTGACGCTTTGCTCGGTGATAGGCCAGCGTGATGTCATTGCTGTCGTTCTGGCAGCGGATTGGCTCTGCTGTCCTCCATTTTGGATGAGGCACAGAGTCTATATAAGACCCTGACGCACGCCGCCCGGCGCTCAGTCCTCTTGGTTCATGCATGAGAGTAAACGCTCTGTGCACGTCCCTCTAGGCATCTCTTTGTCTATGTTAGGTGAGCGCTACCGGCAGGGTAGCGTTCTTGTACCTTACAGCTTCAGCTGCAGTCCGTATCCTTACATCTTAGTGGAGCGGACATAGGCAGGTGCCTTAGGCACATGATCCAGCTGGGCCTTGTGATTCTACTCATAGGTGGATGTTGCCGATAGGGTAACGTTCCTTATACTGCGTCTGGCAGTTGTTCGTATCCTCGCACACTAGGGGAGTGAACATAGGTAGGAGCTTTGTGCGGCTTGTGCTGCTGTCCGTCTCTTTTGCACCACTAGAAGAGAGGACCTAGGCAGGTGCCATATCTAGTGGTTCGTGTCCTCGCACACTAGTGGAGCGAACGCAGGTAGGAGCTTTGTGCGGCTTACGCTGCTGTCCGTCGCCTGGCATCACTAGAGGAACGGACCTAGGTAGGTGCCATTTCACACTCACTGCTTTTGTCTCTGTGCTCATTAACAGAGACCATACCACACACCCTCCGAATAAGGAAGGAATTGCTTTATTTCCTAACTATATGCCTCTGTGAGTTTAACAGAGGTATTTCACTCTGCACTTGTGCTACTATTTACAGCGGCACACTTATATACTCTTCCTCACACATTAACCTATCCCTTTTACATTAATGCTAAATACGGTAGTCGCTGTGACTTTAACAGTACACGCCGTGATTGGCTCTAGTGTCACTGAGACGTATCAGGGTCAGTACTGCTTCCGTAATACAAGATACCCCTTATCCTCTGCCATAGTCTGCAGCAGAGACTTTGCACGGTGGACCCTGACTCTGATATCCCTTTGGTTTTTATAATCAGACAGCCCCAGTAACATTAGGACTGAGCCAAGGGTCTGGCAGTTATGGCACAATATCAGCAGTTACACCGTTATATACAAGTACTTGAGTCGCGGCTCAAGAGTATAGAGGATAAACCTCAGACCATGGTGACATCTGCACATGATCCTCGACTTGCTCTGCCAAACAGATATTCTGGCGATGCCAGATCATGTCATGGTTTCATTAGTCAGTGTCAGATACACCTAGAGGTCAACTCTTCTTGCTTCTCTACGGAGAGGTCCAGAGTAGGCTTTATCATCTCCTTACTTCAGGACAAAGTCTTAGAATGGGCGACTCCCCTATGGGAGCGCTCTGATGTGGTTACTCTGAGACATCAAGACTTTCTTGATGCTCTTAAAGCGGTATTCATGGGTCCGCAGGTTACCCATGATGCGGCCCTGAGACTGTTAGATCTATCTCAGGGTTCGTTATCCACTAGTTCTTATGCCATTGCTTTTAGAACTCTGGTGGCAGAACTAGATTGGCCAGAGAAGGTGTTGATTCCTGTCTTCTGGAGAGGGTTGGCAGGCTATGTCAAGGATGCCCTTGCTACTCGTGAGGTCCCTGCTTCTCTGGAGGACTTGATAACAGTAGCAACGAGGATTGACGTACGCCATAGGGAACGTAGACTCGAGGTCTCTTCCTCACGCCCTAAGCATCGGGCTATTCCAGTTGTTGAGGGTCCACCACCATCTTCCTCAGCATCTGAAACATCTCCCACTCCTATGGAGTTAGGTCATACGTCCTCCAGACTACGCAGGTCTGGTCCTCCTATATGTTACGTATGTCGTCAGGCTGGGCACTATGCCAACAAGTGTCCTAGCCGTCAGGGAAACTCCCAGGCCTAGTAACCATTAGAGGGGGGTTACTTGAGACGCCTTCTGCACTCTGTAAGTGTAGAATCCCAGGTCAGCTCTCATTCTCTGAGAATACATGGCATATTATTGCTTTTGTGAATTCCGGAGCTGACGGGACTTTTGTGTCCTCAGGATTTGTAAAGGGACACAATATTCCCTCTATGATGTTAGAGGTGCCTATTCCTGTCCCTGTTGTTAATGGGACTATGTTATCTGACTCCATTACATTGAGGACAGTTCCCTTGCGCCTTTCCCTGTCTCAGGGTCACATAGAGGAGATTTCTTTTCTTGTTTTGCCTGAGGGTATAGACGACGTTCTTCTGGGTCTCCCATGGCTTCGGACTAATGCTCCTCTAATTGACTGGGAGTCCGACAGCATTATTAGTTGGGATTTGAAATGTCAGTCCCGATGTCTTCCCTTACCACCTAAGGTCGTTGCGGTTGCATCAACTGATCTCTCTCCCATACCTACTCCCTATTTGGATTTCGCTGACGTGTTCTCCAAACAGGGTGCTGAGGTTCTTCCACCCCATAGGCCGTATGACTGCGCCATAGACCTTATCCCAGGTTTGGTTCCACCTAAGGGCAGGGTTTACCCCCTGTCAATACCTGAGTCGGAGGCCATGTCGACCTATATAAGAGAGAGTTTAGAGAAGGGGTTCATTCGTAAGTCTGTCTCTCCCGCGAGAGCTGGATTTTTCTTTGTTCGGAAGAAAGAGGGTGATTTGCGTCCCTGCATAGATTACAGGGGTCTCAACGCAATCACAATAAAGAACAAATACCCGTTACCTTTAATTTCGGAGCTCTTTGACAAACTGAGGGGAGCTCAGGTTTTTACGAAGTTGGATCTGCGGGGTGCGTATAACTTGGTACGAATTCGAGAGGGCGACGAATGGAAAGACAGCTTTTAACACCCAAGACGGTCACTATGAATACCTCGTCATGCCTTTTGGTTTATGTAATGCACCCGCAGTATTTCAGGACTTCGTAAACGATGTGTTCAGGGATTTACTGTTATCCTCCGTCGTGGTGTATCTGGACGACATCCTGATTTTTTTCTCCTGATCTGGAGACTCATCGTCAGGATGTCACTCGTGTCCTTTCCCGTTTAAGGGAGCACTCATTGTTTGCTTAACTCGAAAAGTGTGTATTCGAGCAGTCATCCTTGCCTTTTTTTGGGTTACATTATCTCACAAGAGGGTCTGGCTATGGATCCTGCGAAGCTCTCTGCTGTCCTGGAATGGTCCGAACCTCATTCCTTGAATGCGGTGCAACGCTTCTTAGGATTCATAAACTATTACTTGCAGTTCATACCCCATTTCTCCACTTTGGTGGCCCCTTTGGTGGCCTTGACTAAGAAAGGTGCTAATACAAAAGTCTGGTCTACTGAGACATCCCAGGCTTTTGAGGCAGTAAAAAGCCACTTTTCAACTGCTCCCGTTTTTCAAAGACCCGATGAGAATAAGCCCTTCCTCTTGGAGGTTGATGCCTCTTCAGTGGGTGCTGGTGCGGTCTTGTATCAAAAGAACGGTGTAGGTAGAAAAATGCCGTGTTTCTTCTTTGCTAAAACCTTTTCACCGGCAGAGAGAAACTTTACCATTGGGGATAGGGAACTGCTCGCCCTGAGATTAGCCTTGGAGGAGTGGCGTCACTTGCTAGAAGGAGCGAAACATCCTTTCCAGGTCTATACAGACCATAAGAATCTGACGTACTTACAAACCGCTCAGCGTCTGAATCCTCGCCAAGCCCGCTGGTCCTTGTTTTTCTCCCGCTTTCACTTCTCCATCAAATATCTGTCTGGGAGTAAGAATAACAAGGCAGACGCCCTGTCTCGCTCTATGGTTTCTACCCAGGAAGAGATTGACGAATCTCGTCTTATCCTTCCCTCCAGGGTTTTTCATACGCTCTCCCCTGTGACGTTAGACCAAATCCCAGCGGGCAAGACCTTTGTTCCGCCTGATCGACAGACTGATATACTGTCGTGGGCCCACACCTCAAAGGTGGGTGGGCATTTTGGTATTAGACGGACACGAGAGTTACTCGAGAGGTGGTATTGGTGGCCACACTTAACCAGCCACGTCAAGAGATATGTCGGTTCTTGCTACTCGTGTGCTCGCAACCGTCCGTTACGGCAGAGACCGGCTGGGCTCTTGCATCCTTTACCAGTGCCAGACAGACCATGGGAGGTGGTAGGCATGGACTTTGTGGGTGATCTTCCGTGTTCACAGGGACATAGATTTGTGTGGGTCATTACGGACCATTTCTCCCGGATGGTTCATCTCGTACCGTTATCGAGAATCCCATCTTCCAGGGTACTAGCCAAACTATTCCTCAAGCATGTCTTTAGGCTTCACGGGATGCCAGATCGTATCATTTGTGATAGAGGCCCGCAATTTTCTTCCCATTTCTGGCGAGATCTTTGTAGCCTTCTGCAAATTGAGTTGAATCTCTCTTCGGCATACCATCCGGAGACCAATGGTTTGGTTGAGCGTACCAATTAATCCATGATTATATACCTTTGACACTTTGTTGCTGAGAACCACGATAACTGGTCCTCCCTCCTACCCTGGGCAGAATTTGCCCTTAACAATTCGCTGGCTGAGGCCACTGGGCAGACACCATTCGTACTCAATAATGGGCAACATCCTAGGGTACCAGTACCGTTTCCCGCTGCTGCACATTCTCCTCTTGTGGCCGACTGGACAACTAATGCCAGAGAGGTTTGGGATCGGACTCAAGAGTCGATCCAAGCAGCTAAGGACCGTATGAAGATGGTGTCCTATCGGTTTCGTCACCCGGCTCCTGTCTTTTCTCCGGGGGACTTTATGTGGCTCTCTGCAAAACACGTGAAACTTAGAGTGAGCTCTGTCAAATTTGCTCCTCGCTTCCTGGGTCCTTATGAGGTTCTTCGACAAGTAAATCCTGTAGTCTACCAATTGAAGTTACCCATCCATCTTAGGATCCATGACAAATTCCATGTCTCACTGTTAAAGCCGGCTATTTTACCTCACGCTCGTGAAGTGCACTCTCCTGCCTCCGATTCCTCTCGCTCTTGCTATGAGGTACGAGCCATAGTTGGTTCTAAGATTGTTCGAGGGCGCAGGTTCTTCTTGATAGATTGGGAGGGCTACGGCCCGGAGCATCGCTCTTGGGAGCCTGAGGAGGCTGTCCATGCTCCCGACTTAGTTGCCGATTACCTGCATCGCTGGGAGGGGGGCCCTTGAGGGGGAGGTACTGTTACGGTTGCTGTGGCACTGGAGACTATGTTCGGATTTCTTGCTACTGCACATGTGCGAGCACTGGAGACTATGTTCGGATTATTGGCTACTGCACATGTGCAAGCGCTGGAGACTAAGTCCTATCTTGGAGCCATTGCACATGTGCGGGTGACATCATCGCTGACACGAGGTCACATGTCTCTGACACCTTCTAAGCTGATTGGCCGCTGGTCATGTGCTTGTGACACGTAGTCACACGTCTCTGACACCTTCTAAGCTGATTGGTCGCTTGTCATGTGCTTGTGCTCGGTGATAGGCCAGCGTGATGTCATTGCTGTCGTTCTGGCAGCGGATTGGCTCTGGTGTCCACCATCTTGGATGAGGCACAGAGTCTATATAAGACCCTGACGCACGCCGCCCGGCACTCAGTCCTCTTCGTTCATGCATGAGAGTAGACCCTCTGTACACGTCCCTCTAGGCATCTCTGTGTATGCTAGGTGAGCGCTACCGGCAGAGTAGCGTTCTTGTATTTTACAGCTTCAGCTGCGGTCCGTATCCTTACATCTTAGTGGAGCGGACATAGGCAGGTGCCTGAGGCACATGGTTCGGCTGGGCCTTGTGATTCTACTTGTAGGTGGATGTTGCCGCTAGGGTAACGTTCCTTATACTGCGTCTGGCAGTTGTTCGTATCCTCGCACACTAGTGGAGCGAACGCAGGTAGGAGCTTCGTGCGGCTTGTTCTGCTGTCCGTCTCTTTTGCACCACTATTAGAGCCGACTTAGGCATGTGCCATATCTAGTGGTTCGTGTCCTCGCACACTAGTGGAGCAAACGCAGGTAGGAGCTTTGTGCGGCTTACGCTGCTGTCCGTCTCCTGGCACCACTAGAGGAACGGACCTAGGTAGGTGCCATTTCACACTCACTGCTTTTGTCTCTGTGACCATTAACAGAGACCATACCACACACCCTCCGAGTAAGGGAGGAATTGCTTTATTTCCTAACTATATGCCTCTGTGAGTTTAACAGAGGTATTGCACTCTGCACTTGTGCTACTACTATTTACAGCTGCATACTTATATACTCTTCCTCACACATTAACCTATCCCTTTTACATTAATGCTAAATACGGTAGTCGCTGTGACTTTAGCAGTACACGCCGTGATTGGCTCTAGTCTCACTGAGACGTATCAGTGTCAGTACTGCTTCCGTAGTACAAGATACCCCTTATCCTCTGCCATAGTCTGCAGCAGAGACTTTGCACGGTGGACCCTGACTGTCTGATATCCCTTTGGTTTTTATAATCAGACAACCCCCGTAACAAGCGGTTTTAGCTTTTTTTCTCCTTACCTTCCGCAAGCGATAATGTTATTATTTTACCATTGACATAGCCATAAAGTAAATTATTTTTTGTAGTTGGAGGTTTCCATTTGAATGAAACCATTCATTATTTACTGAAAAACAAGAAAAATATTTTTTTAAAAAAAAACAGAAATTCTGAGATTTAGGGATTAGCCATGGGTTCGGTCGGGAGCAGAACATAACCTAAATTGGATCCCAGACAATAAACCCTGTAAAAGTCCATGGAGACCCAAACTTCTGTGCTGTAAAATGGCTGTAAAATAATCGTAGTAAAGGCTAGGGGGCTGCAAAAGGAAGCAAAATGGGGGTAAGAGCAGGACAGTTATATACAGTATACTGTGTTTCTTAGTGTTTCCAGATAACACAGCAGTCAGACTCTTTTCTGGCCCGCTCATTAAGCTTCATAAATATTCACTGGTTCCTCCACCCACCCTCTGTGCTGGTGTCTGTAATTGGTTGCAATCAGTCAGCTGTATTACTGTAAAATGAAATAAATGAATGTTCTAAAAAAAAGTTTGGGCTTCCCTCCTTATTTTTTATAATAAGCTTTGGTAAAATAGCTACAGTGTTACCTTGCCTCATTATCAACAATAGAGGGGATCTCATACCATTGGGCTCTGCCCTATTTGTGATAACTAGCCAAGGTAAAGGAGACAGCTGGGCGCTAGTATTATCAGGCTGGGAAGGCCCTTGGTTATTTTGCCCTTCCCAGCCTAAAAATAGCAGTCCTTTGCCAGCACAGAAGTGGCGCATCCATTTGATGCTGCAATTCTGGCGCATTGCCCGGCTCTTGCCAATTGCCTTGGTGCAGTGGCAATCAGGGGAATAGTTTAATGGGGTTGATGTCAGATGTGAATTGACAGCTGGCATCAAGCCCAGAGGTTAGTAATGTGTGGGCATGCATCAGAGAACCCCATTACTAACCTAGCAATTGACTGGTTAAAAATGCCAGACACACACACACAGGAAATAATACTGTATTTGAATAAAGACTCCACACAAGCCCTCTATTAGAAATTGGCACCAACATAGCCACAAGCAGCCTGCTCCAGTTCCTTTTATGCCCAGGTGTCGGCTTCCATTTTTGGCCGTGCCTCGGGTCGTCCAGCTGGCTGCTTATTCCTCCACGCCTAAGTGTGGAGAGGTGGCTAGTGTGCATGCGTGTGCCAATTTACCCCAGCCAGAGCTTATGTCCAGTGTTTCGCCTAGTGAACATGCTCAGCCTGTTAGTTCCATTCCTGAGGCTAAGTCCTCAATTCAGGCTACTGAGCATTCTCCCACACTTAGTGCGAAAAGCCTCTTTGCCCAGGTACTTTGTCTTCGTGCTGTAACTAAGTCTTGTGTTATTCCTACTGAGCATGCTCAGCCTGTTAGCTCCATTTTCAAGGCTAAAGGGTACTTTACACGCTGCAATATCGGTACCGATATCGGTAGCTAGCGTACCCACCCCCGTCGGTTGTGCATCACGGGCAAATCGCTGCCCGTGGCGCACAACATCGCTAACACCCGTCACACATACTTACCTTCCCTGCGACGTCGCTGTGACCGGCGAATCGCCTCCTTTCTAAGGGGGCGGTTCGTGCGGCGTTACAGCGACGTCACACGGCAGCCGTCCAATAGCAGAGGAGGGGCTGAGATTAGCGGCCGGAACATGCTGCCCACCTCCTTTCTTCCTCATTGCCGGTGGACAGCAGGTAAGGAGATATTTGTCGCTCCTGCGGTGTCACACATAGCGATGTGTGATGCCACAGGAACGAGGAACAACATCGCTACTCACCAGACAACAATATTTGGTGTTTGGACGACCTCTCCAATACCAACGATTTTTACCACTATTGCGATCGTTGTAGGTCGCTCGTACGTGTCACACGCTGCGAAGTCGCTAACGACGCTGTATGTGCGACACAAACACCGTGACTACGACGATAAATCGTTAGCGATGTTGCAGCATGTAAAGTACCCCTAAGTCTTCAGTTCAGGCTATTGAGCATGCTCACACACTTGGTGCAGTATATGAGGCTAAGTCGAGTGAGGACTTCACTGGGCATGTCCGTGAGGTGGCAGGGCCTGATAGGCTGGATAGCATCATGTGTCCTGCTGATGTGGCCACTCCGGACTGGCTCGCAGAAGCCCACCCCTATGACCTGGTACCCCATCATTGGTCTTCAGATGATAACTGGTAGGGTTTTTGGGGCGGTGCTGCGGTTCTGTCATCAGTGATATGGCAGGTCCGGATAGGCCGCTGGTGACATTACTGATGATGTGGCACTCCGCCATTGGCTCCTGTCGGCTCCATCCTGTGTGACATGATGTTTGGGGCTGACCTTAGGCATTATAAGGTCCTGGAGAGCGCACCCCAGCGCGCAGTTGTCACACATAGACACACATTTGCTCAGAGAGCATTATCAGAGCATTGCAGCCACATTGCGGCTAGAGCTACTATACTGGAAGTGGTAGGTAGGGTTAGGCGTCCGATACTCATCACGCCAAGATTTGCAGTGAGACACAGCGAACATCAGTTTTCCCGCTTATCCTCCTACCATTCCAATTCTGCCATAGCAGCCCAGTGGTGTTAACTGTGCCGTGTCTACTGTGCCTACTGTCCCGCACTAGCACAGTTACCACCAGGACTCCCTGTGGTGTTAACAGGAGAGGTCCTGGTTTGGGTGTGTGGGCCCTGTGGCGTAAACAGGGCTCACAATAGTCCTGGTCCAAATGACTTTTAACTTGGGTCAGGCTTATAATATTATGGAGCCACCTAGCTCTGTATTATACGCCTGACCTTTGGGTTGCCAGCAATAGTTTACCATCACTGCACGGTGGACCCCAACTGGCAATTGGAAGATTTACTACCTTTTTCCTAATCCGCCAGTCCCCCCGTAACACCCTCATTCACCAGTTTATTCAATAAAAATAATCCTATAAATTCCGATGATAATCCACCAGATAATGTCCTATGAAGCCCATTGATTCCTATAGAGCCTTGTTATGAGAAAGTTCTCAGAATGAAGATTCATTGGTTACTGCCAGTGCCAGTCAGCGCCAGCCCCAGAACCAGATTTTTCCTTGGGCACTGACGTCAATAACCTTACATGACCTCACCGCTCATGGGAAACTCCAGGTCTGGAGCTGCACTCTGCGACTGGCGGGATTGGTGAGGTCATGTAAGTTTACTGATGTGAGTGCCTATGGAAAAATCCAGGGTTGGCGCTGACTGGCAGAAACTTATGGACCCTCGTTCTGAGAACTTTCTCAAAATTAGACTCTATAGGAATTGATGGGCATCATGGGACATTACCCATTTAATTATCTTCGCAATTTCCAGAATTTTTTAAATCTAATAGATTTGCGAATGACAGGGGATGGGGGAGTCTTTATTCAAATAAATTATTTTTTCCTGTGTGTGTCTTTTTTATCTTTTCAGTTGCCAGGTTAGTAATGGGGGTGTCTGATAGATGCCCACCCATGACTACCCTCTGGGCTTGATGTCAGATCACACTACAGAGCTGACATTCACCCTGTTAACTCAATTGCCACTGCACCAGGGCAATCAGACACAGCTGGGTAAAGCACCAGGATTAGAATATTAAATGGGTGCGCCACTTCTGGGACAGCTGCAGGCTGCTATTTTTAGTCTGGGAGGAGCCAAATTACCACACTGATAATACCGTAATAGTGGTCTACTTTACCTTGGCTGGTTATCAAAAATAGGGTAGAGCCCACACCATTTTTTTTAACTATTTATTTAAATGGTTAAAAATGGCGGGGGATCCCCTCTGTTTTTAATAACGAGCCATAGTAAAGCAGACCGCTGCACTTTATCAAAAATAGGCAGGAGCCCAATTTAAATTTTGCCTCATTTCTACAATGAACAGTAGTAGTCAAGGTTGTGACTATGACAAGGAGGCATCATTCACATCTAGAGGAAAGAGGGTTTAATCATAATCGCAGACGCAGATTCTTTAAGAAATCATTAAAGTGTCCTTAATATATTCAACAAGACTCATCATATATTGATGCATCACATGGAAAACTCAATGAATTCCAAAGAATAGATATAGAAAAGTTTTTGGGGGGGGGTAATAAAAATGAATTTTATTAAATACAATAATTAAAAAATAGCTTAAAAATAAGAAGAATATTAGGTGCCTCTATAGAGGGCCATAGCACAGTGCAATGTTATGTCTGGCGGGGCTGTAAAAATGCTGGAATGGTTGGAAAAGTGCTGAAATTGAATGGTAACAGCGTGGAGAAGATGCCTAGATGCATCTCTGAAACACAGAGCTTCTGGGAACAATGTTGTCACAGTATTACTCCACTTTGATGTGTGGTCCCCCACCTATTTGTGGTAACCAGAGCAGGTAAATTAGACAGCTGTGTGATTTATCTTGGCTGGTTATCAAAAAAAGAGGCTCACCACGCAATTTTTTTTTTTTTTCAAATATATAAATAATTAAAAAAAACTACGTGTACTCCAGCCCGTTTTTGATAAACAGCGCATATAAAGAAGACAGCTGGGGACTGTTAATCTCAGGTTGGGAAGGTCCATGGTTATTGGGTTCTCCCCAGCCTAAAAATAGCAGCCTGCAGCCATCCCATAATTAGCGCATCCATTAGATTTACTTTGCTCATCCCGATTGGCAATAAGGGTAATATATTTGGTTGATAACAGCTGTGAATTGTCAAAAATTATAGATTCCATCAAGCCCTAGGAGAGGTGTCTATGAGACCCCCCCATTACCAATCCTGTAAGTAAAAATACATAAACATACAAAAACTCTTTATTTTAAATAAAACAAATAAAAAACATTGTTTTTCACCAATTTATTAACTTCCAAAACACCCCCACAGGTCTGACGAGACACAAGGGTCAGTGGGTGGGCTTGTCCACTGACTTGGCTGTCTTCAGAAAGACTGCATGGACCAGAGCTCATCACACTGAACGTCCAGTCTTCTTCCCCGTGGGAAAAACACTGCTCAGACAACACAGGGTGAGGGAACCACACATTGCTAAGTCTTTATTGGTTCAACAACAGGCAAAAACATATTCCTGTACATTCCCAGCAAGAACACTAGATGATACAAACAACAGTGTCTTTGTATCTTTGTGACTTCGGGGCTTCCAAGGCCAACTATCTCAGTCCAGCCGCACCCCACTTTTAGTGGGGACCCATTGAGAAGAGATAGTAGTGTGCTGCTCCTGCAGCGGATCAAACCGCTCGGATCCGGGGGTGGTGATTGCTCGTGGCTCAAGGGTCTCCAGACCGGGGGCTAGTGGCCACACTCAAATGTAAAAGGGTGTTATTTACAGGGGAGAGGTATAGTTCGTGACGCCACCCGTGGTGTGCGGTAATTGGGAGTACCAGGGGTGATGGAGCAGCGCAGCAAGATGACATTACCCTCCACGGATACGGGTAGGCCCCGGGACTTCTGGAAGATGATGCAGGGGATGCAGTGCAGGGGTCAGTCGGGTACTCACTCAGCAATGAAGCAGATGCTGACAACAGCGTAAACCAAGTCTCTGACTGCCGTTGCCTCTCGAGGGGAGCTCGTCTGGGTCCCGACCCCTGCAGCACTGCCTGGTGGTCTGTAACCTGCCTCCTGGCACCAATTTAGAATGTCCATTGTGGCCCGGGAGCTTGGAGCTTTCCGGGCCACGCTCCCCACTGTGGCTAAGTGAAGGAGCCTTCTCTCAGGAGCTCATGCTTGGGATTTCGGTAGGCCGCTTGCTAGGAAAGCCCTATCCCCCTCATTGTGCTAGTGCCCCCAATCTCTGAGCTTCGTGGGAGCAGTCCATAAAGGCCCTGTCCTCCTCAGGTTAATTGCCGGGTCGCCTAAAGCTTCTCCCTGACCGAGGGTCTGTGTACCCCGACGTGCTTTCGGCCCTGGACCGGTGATAGGACCAGGTTGCTAACCATCCTCCTTGACAGGTTCCAGGCACCTAGCCTCAAGCCCCTGTGACAGGGGGTCCGACTCCTCTAGGTCCAGACCACCGTCTGCAACCTAGTCTGCTTCTCACCTGGAAGCTACAACTCCCAGCTTCTTCAGAGCTCCTCACAGCTCGAGGGCTACCACTGACCTGACTTGACACCTCCCACCTCCCTGCCTGACCCCTAGGTGGGCGGCCCTATTCCTGCTTAAGCAGTGCACTGGTGTGCCTGACAGGTGTGGTGCAAAGTGTATCTAGGATTTGTGAATGCTGGTGGAGGCAGTACTGCAGGTTAGGTTCCCAGAACCATGAGGGTTTGAATCCTGCACTGGAAGGGCAGATTGTGCAGGACCCTGTGACGACCCGAATAGTCCAGGGCATTACATTAGCAAGCTTAGTAAGCTGACCGAGCACAGTAAGATATGTAGCCAGAAGACTGAGTAGTCTCAACCTGGGTTTTCCAAGCACATTTGTGGGCTCAGTGTTGAACAGTGAAGCAATTCTGTGATCCTTCAGCTGGAACCATAGATCCTGGGCTAAAATCCTGTAGAAAAAAATCTTGAAGCAGTTGTGTGATGCACCACAGCTTGGACCGTAGCTCCTCACCTGAGGTCATGTACAATACTTTGAATCTTGAAGCAGTTCTGTGATTTCCAGATGGAACTGTAGCTCCTCAACTGAGGTCATTAAGAATACTTCTCTGATGACAGAAGTAAGGCCCTTTTATACCACTCAGTTCTCTTACAGGATTGGTAGAGATGGCTGCTCTTTCATTGGTCGCTAGTTCAATCCAACTGCATAATTTTTCTCGAACTATGTAGGCATAAGGGCTGAGGCAAACCCCATTTATAAACAATATGGCTCCGATCAGTCTCACATGAGACAATAGCTATCTTCTCTTGATTTAACAAACAAAGGAAGCATACATCTGGCCTAATTAAGAGGAGTTCACCTCCCACACAAGTGGTAAAACACATCGTCACTACATCCTTTTTCACCAATTTATTAACCTCCAAAACACCCCTGCAGGTCTCACATAATTCGCACAACATCTCACGACAATCCCGGCTTTGCTACATCTGAAGGCCAAGGTGAGCGGTGACATTAGAACATGTGACCACTAACTGTGGCCTCTGGGACATACTGAGAGCAGCAAGGTCACTGCCAGAAGTGACCTCAGGTGCACTTAGTGCCAAACCTCCTATTGCTCAGCTCGCTTTGTCCACAGGATTTTTGTTCTGACCTCAGCCTGTTTCCTGATTATTTTTCTGCCTATTCTTCTGCCTTCTTAAGTACTTTGTCTATCCTTCTGTTTCTGACTTGGTGACCTGAAAACTCCTGCCAACCTGCATCACCGGCCCGCAGCCTACTCTATTGCCCAAACTCAGGGATTCCTGTGTAAGTCCAGGTCCCTGAGCAGGAATTAAAAGCTGAAACACTGGGTTTTGATAAATAGCGAAGCCTGTCCCTGGTGGCCATTTTTCTTTCTTTCATTTGGAGCACACCACTCTCTTGCCGCCCAGCCTCCTGATTACTGGTGAAGGTGTGATCCCAATGATTGACTCTCTCCCATGCACTTTCCCAGGCAGCTTTACCTCTGCAGCTTGGAAGAAGCGCTAGGGCTCAAAGGCTGACCAGATCCAACAATTCGGCAGCTTCAGAATGACGCATTCAGGCTCTAAAATATAGAAATTTCAAGGGTGCCCTTGTTGTATAGAAAGTGTAAATCTGACACCTATAAAAATGTATTATAAGGTTTTAGTGACAGTAACTTCATAGGGGAAAAAAAAAATTGTGTATGCCCCTGAGCTCAATAATAGATATATTCTGCTTTAAAGCATATACATAATGACATGTAACCAGTATATTTTATTTAATGTGTCCTAATTCCCCAACAAAAAAATGATAGCAAAGTATTAGATAGCAACTTAACATGTTTCACCAGAAGCAAGAAAATGTACAGATACTACACACTGATAAATATTGAATAGACTATATAACACTTCACTGAGGCAAAGGAGCTATATACCAAACAACATTATCATACAAGGCAAAGATTTAGTGTGCTAAATTAAAGGGTCTATTCTGGACTATTTTTTTTCTTCTATGGGGCTAAGCATAGTTGCCGATTTCTCCCGGTTAAGGACAATTACAAATTTGCACCCAGCGGCAATTCTCCTGCTTCTTGTGATGTCACGATGACTGAGCAGCTCCTTCTTTTCCATTCTGCTCTATTGATTGGGCATCACTGCCAATATCATTTTGGATGACAGCCTGCTCCTCGCTGGTGCCTAATTTTGGATGACAACTGGATCCCGGCTGCCTAATTTTGGATGACAGCTGGTTCCACTCTGCCTAATTTTGGATGACAGCTGGCTCCTGCCTGTCTAATTGTGGATGACAGCTGGCTCCTGCCTGTCTAATTTTGGATGACAGCTGGCTCCTGCCTGTCTAATTTTGGATGACAGCTGGCTCCTGCCTGTCTAATTTTGGATGACAGCTGGCTCCTGCCTGTCTAATTTTGGATGACAGCTGGCTCCTGCCTGTCTAATTTTGGATGACAGCTGGCTCTTCGCTGCCTAATTTTGGATGACAATCAACTCATTGATGCCTAATTTTGGGTGACAGTCGGCTCCTTGCTGCCTAATTATGGATGACAGCCAGCACCCTGATGCCTAATTTTGGATTACAACCAGCTCCCAGGTGCCTAAATTTGGCTGACAGCCAGCTCCTTGCTGCCTAATTTTACATTAAAACCAGCTCCCTAGTGCCTAATTTTGAATAACAGCCTGTTCCCTGTTGCCTAATTATGGATTACAACCAGCTACCGAGTGGATAATTTTGAATAACCACCAGCTCCCTAGTGCCTAACTCAGCAGAGGCGCGTAGTGCAGTGTGGTGTAGTGAAATAAGTCATCTGGTGACACTAATACCCAATGTTGGCACTGGAATTTCAAGTCCCTTGCAGAGTTTTTGCACTGCTCATATTCCAGCTCATAGAATGTAAATTGAGCGTGACTGGGCTGAGTTTGGCAGCCGGAAGCTTACTGTTAATCAATATGACATTACCAGTGAGACTCCGTCGACTGAACAGAGCAGAAGAGAAGGAACTGAGGTGCCAAAGTGACATCACAGGAAGGGGGAGAATCACCACCATGAGTGCAGAAATAGCAGATAGTTGGCAACTACCTACCGATAATGTGTCCAAATAGCCTAGCCAAGTAGAGTGACTTTTTGCATCCATCCTTTGGGACTCAGACAATATTTTCCTCTTTATCATATATCCTCGCTGTAATAGTTATTAGTTCTTATGGTTGAAGTGAGGGTAAATCATTTTAAGATGTTTGACTGCTGTGACCAGTCTCAATAAAGAAGCCACACCTCTCCTGAGGTGCAGCAGGTTGCCGGAGAGTGCAGAAGCAATCCCAAAGCTTCTAGATTTTTTGCTTCTTGGCAAGGTGTCTGATGTCAGATTGTCATAATATTTGTCACAGTGGATGTCCTATTCTGGAAATAGTTAAGTATATCTCTCAGTACTTTGACGAATTTGCGGTTTCCTCTTATCAACCACCAATAGCCAAAAACGCCAAAAAGATTATTGAAAGCTAATATCATTTGCGTAAATATTGGATTACTTATTGCAGAAAATTGCATGTTAAGATTAACGAAGAACGTGAAGCTAATTAAGAAAAGAGTGATGACCATTTTGGTTGCATGAGTGTGAGCGTCTGCGCCGGGACTACTGAAATTCTCAGAATTCTTTTGGATAGTTTGAACATGTCTCCGAAGAGTATAGACGATGGTGAAACATGAGCTGGCACTAATGACAATCGCAATGGAGGAGAGTGTGAGAATTAGGATTTGGCTAGTATTCATGGAGAAGGCCATGTTTTGTGAAGAACTATTTCTCCGAGAAGTCAATGATAGATCCTCCGACATATCAGACACAAAGTGAAGACTCAAAACCACAGATCCCAAAGCAGTTATTATCAGAATCCATATTATTTTCTTATGAAAAGTCTTCTGAAGACGGATGTAAAATCTTTGGTTGACCTTGACAATCTTCAGACAGAAATGGACACAGAGCCAAGTGGCGTACCAAATATTACAAAAAGTCACTGAACAGTTAACTGTGGGATAGACTATATCCTTTTCAAAACCATGTTCCGAATTCTTTACGCACCATACAATTTTAGACATCCCCTTGATGAAGTTGTACACACTGATGCCAATTATAATCATCTCACTTTCTTGGAGAGCACCGTTCTTCTTCCAGTCCAAAAAAGAAACGATAAGGATAAAAGAAGTGTTTGGAAGTAGGAAAAATATATTTAAAACTACCAGAATTATGGACAATATCATAGAGAGCAGCATCTTCCTTATGTTTGATCGGCACGGAATATAACAAACACAGCATCGATCTTTTTATTTGATATTCTTCAGCTAAATGCAAATTTGTATGAAATTAGATAATGCTTACATCACCTGAGCTGAAGGAGGAAAAAGCTATGTTAGGAGAGTAAAGATGTAAGTACTGCAAAAAAAAATGAAATCTTGAAAATAAGACTATCGTTAAAAAGTAGAGGTGAGAGAATTTGCCGAAATTCAAAATTGGCAGATTGGTTAAATTAATTCGATTTGCAAGTTTCTCAATGGAAATTTAATTATGAGACCATAAGAACCACATGCTGTAAAATAATAAAAATAATAATAATACTCCGCCACTCACCTGTTCTACCACCACCACGCTACACTGTCTGGACTGCCGCAGGATCCAGCCTCATCTTCCCACCTTTGTCTCTTTTCTAACATCTTCTCCACTGAAAGCACCAACTATGTCTCACAAATCACGGCACATATCGTGATATGGAACCGCATATTGTGAAGGCATACACAATGCCAAGACATGCGCCGGATCTTCCGAAATAGACTGAAGAGCATGTTGGCAAGAAGATGAAGGTGGAAAGAAGAGGCTAGACTGCACGTAACAGTTGAGTATTTTTTTTTATCCTTTTCTAGTTATAAAAGTGAATTGCTAAATATTTGGATTCAGGAAAATCTGAAATTACTAAAATTTGAGGAAAAAAAATTTGTTCATCTTTTTTTTAAAAAAAGTTTTTCATTTTTTTAAAAAAAATTCCAATAAAAAAGATTATTTGCAGCAGTAAACCATAATTATGCATGACTGTATGATCCGGAAGATATATACATTTTTTGTTATTTTCAATGACCACCAGAGTTAGAAACTCCCCTCCTCACATGTCAGATGTATGGGCCCTTGTTGCGTTCTAAATCCTATAAGGACATAGAGCTGCCCTCCACATTATGTAGTAATTTCCTGATATATCTGTGCCCCATCCTGCTAAGTATTCCCCCCATGCTGATCCCACCCTGGTATATATGTCCCCTGTTACGAACCGGCGCCGCCATAGCCGCAAGTAGCCTGCAGCGGTTCCTGTTGTGCCCAGGCGCCGGCTGCCGTTCTTGGCCGTGCCTCGGGTCGTCCAGTTGGCTGCTCCTTCCACCACGTCTAAGTGTGGAGAGGCGACTAGTGCGCATGCGTGCACCGATTTACCCCAGCCAGAGTCTAAGTCTGGTGTTTTGCCTACTAAGCATGCTCAGCCTGATTGTGTCATTTCTAAGACTAAGTCCTCAGTTCAGGCTACTGAGCATGCTCCCACAATTAATCCTAACAGCCTCTTTGCACAGGTACTTGGAATTGATGCTGTGTCTAAGTTCTGGGATGTTCCTACTGAGCATGCTCAGGCAGATAGTCTGGGTTCTGAGTCTGTTGTTCAGGCTACTGAGCATGCTCAGGCACTTAGTGCATCAGAGGCTAGGTCCGGTAAGGACCTCACTGAGCATGCCGTTGAGGTGGCAGGCCCTGATAGGGCAGAGGGTGTCAGGTGTCCTGATGACATGGCCACTTTGGACTGGCTCGCAGAGGCCCGCCCCTATGATCTGGCACCTCACCATTGGTTGTCAGACGATGACTGGTGAAGTGTTTGGGGTGTGGCTGCCATGAGGTCATCAATGACGTGGCAGTTCCGGATAGGCCGCTGGTTACGTTGCTGCTGACATGGCACTCTGCTATTTGACCTTGGTGGTTCCACCCTA
This sequence comes from Anomaloglossus baeobatrachus, assembly GCF_048569485.1. Lineage (NCBI taxonomy): Eukaryota > Metazoa > Chordata > Amphibia > Anura > Aromobatidae > Anomaloglossus > Anomaloglossus baeobatrachus. Next base: position 111,060,221 of record NC_134364.1, read on the forward strand.
GGTTTGGGGTGGACCCAGGTTATAAAAGGGGCTGGAGACAACATGGAGGTGCGCAGTCTTCATTTAGAGTTCATGGTGGCATAAGCTTTGTTGGAAGCGGTAGGTAGGGCTAGGCGAACGGTGCATGTCAAGCCAAGATTCGTGGCTCGGCACATCAGGGTCAGGCGCCGTGCTTCCTTGCTGCCGTTCCAGTTGTGCTATAGCAGTCCAGTGGCGTTAACTGGACTGCGGCTGCTGTGTCACCTGTCCGTTTGTGCCTCCTACGCACATGAACAGCATACCTGTTGCGTTACTTGTCCGGTTGTGTTCTCTACGCACACGAACAGTATACCTGCTGCGTCACCTGTCCGGTTGTGCCCTCTACGCGCACGGACAGCATATTCCAGAACCCTGTGGAGTTACAGGGTGTTCCTGGATTGGGTGTGTGAACCCTCTTTCTCTCCTTGACTTCCCAGTCAAATGCTACTGGTGTGACTACGTGGTCTGATGTGTCCTTCACACACGTGGCCAGTCGAGTGGTGACCAGAAACGCTAATCGAAGGACCACTCGGCCTGACGTGTCTTACACACGTGGCCGACAGGGCGCTGTCGCAGCGGTCTTCTCGGTCAACGCTAACTGGTTACCATCCGGCCTGATGTGTTCCCTACACATGTGGTCGGAGTAGCGCCCGCTCCACCGAAACGCTAACTGGGTTGTCGTCCGGTTTGATGTGTCCCTACACACGTGACCGGTTCCCAGGTCTCCTGGGTTATCTCTGAGTCATCAGCTCTATAGTCTCCGCCTAACCAACAGGGTGCCAGCAGCTTCATTGCCATCTGGAGCACGGTGGGCCCCGACTGGCGATTGGGATATATACCTCCTGGTCCTAATCTGCCAGTTCCCCCGTAACAGTAAGACTGCGCCAGGGTCTGGCTGGCATGGCGGAGATAGAGCAGCTACGTCAGTTCATACAGCAGCTTGAGGCCAAAGTTAGGTCTCTAGAGCAGTCTGCCCTTGCTGCTGATATGGATGATGTGGTGGCTCGAGCGGCCGCAGCGGTGTCTGCCACCAAGCCCACTATACCCCTCCCTCACCTCTCGCTGCCCAAAAAGTTTGCAGGGGACAGCAAGGCATGTAGGGTATTCGTGAACCAGTGCTCAATCCATCTGCAGTTGCTGGCTGCACGGTTCCTTACAGAGAGGTCGAAGGTGGGGTTTATCATCTCCTTGCTCTCTGATAGAGCACTGGAGTGGGCTACACCATTGTGTAAGAGGAATTACCCTGTAGTTCAGGACTCTGAGGAGTTTTTGGAGTCTTTGAGGCAAGTGTTCCTGGAGCCTCAGGTCACTCACGACTCGGCCATACAGCTACTGACTTTGGAGCAGGGGCGTACCTCCTCGTGTCAATATGCTGTGAGCTTCAGGACACTTGCTGCAGAACTGGGGTGGCCAGAGAGGACTCTCATTCCAATGTTCTGGAAGGGATTAGCCTCGCACGTGAAGGACGCGTTAGCTACCAACTACCCTTGAGGGTCTTATGACTCTGGCTACTCGCATTGACCTACGGACCTCTGAACGTCAGCTGGAGCGCAGGTCAGAGGGTCGTTCAGCCACTGTGGTGTTCTCTCCTACTGCACCTTCCTTAGAGGACGTCTCTGTCCCTATGGACATCTCTAGGGTGGGTGCTGCTAGGTCATCGAGTCGCAAGGGCATTTCCTGTTTCGCTTGTGGGCAGTATGGTCATTATGCCAACCGTTGCCCAAAGCGTCTGGGTAAGCGACCGCGATTGGTGACCATAGCTTGAGGTAGACTGGACTCGGCGTCATCCATTAGGGTGACGTTTCCTGTGTCCATTTCCTTTTAAGGGGTCAACATGGTCCACAAGGGCAAGTGTGGACACAGGTGCTGAGGATAATTTCATCTCCTCCTCTTTTGCCTGGCGGCATGCCATCCCGCTGGTGCAAATGCCAAGGCCAGTGAGAGTCCGTGTGGTGGATGGGTCCTTGTTGCCCAAGGTAATTCACCAGCGGACAGTGCCCATTACCCTTGCCATGTCATATGGGCATAGGGAGACCATTTCATTTCTGGTTCTCCCTAAGGGTGCAGATGATATTCTGCTGGGTATTCCTTTGTTGAAGCGGCATTCCCTACATATCGACTGGTCATCTGGGGTGATTACGCGGTGGAGCGAGTCTTGTAGCTCCCACTGCATGTCTCCATCTTCTGCCCATCGCTCAGTGGTATCTGTGGTGACTATAGACCATTCGAGTGGGAGGGCCGCTAGAGGGGGGGTACTGTTACGAATCGGCGCCGATATAGCCGCAAGCAGCCTGCTGTGGTTCCTGTTGTGCCCAGGCGCCGGCTGCCGTTCTTGGCCGTGCCTCAGGTCGTCCAGTTGGCTGCTCCTTCCACCACGTCTAAGTGGGGAGAGGTGGCTAGTGCGCATGCGTGCGCCGATTTACCCCAGCCAGAGTCTATGTCTGGTGTTTTGCCTACTGAGCATGCTCAGCCTGATTGTGTCATTTCTAAGACTAAGTCCTCAGTTCAGGCTACTGAGCATGCTCCCACAATTAATCCTAACAGCCTCTTTGCACAGGTACTTGGACTTCGTGCTGTGTCTTAAGTTCCTATGGGAACTGTGGGATGTTCCTATTGAGCATGCTCAGGCAGAAAGTCTGATTTCTGAGTCTGTTGTTCAGACTACTGAGCAGGCTCAGGCACTTAGTGCATCAGAGGCTATGTCCGGTAAGGACCTCACTGAGCATGTCCGTGAGGTGGCAGGCCCTGATAGGGCAGAGGGTGTCAGGTGTCCTGATGACGTGGCCACTCCGGAATGGCTCGCAGAGGCCCACCCATATGATCTGGCACCTCACCATTGGTCGTCAGACAATGACTGCTGAAGTGTTTGGGGCTTGGCTGCCATGAGGTCATCAATGACGTGGCGGTTCCGGATAGGCCGCTGGTGACGTCGCTGCTGACATGGCACTCTGCTATTGGACCTTGGTGGTTCCACCCTATGTTTGGGGTGGACCCAGGTTATAAAAGGGTCTGGAGACAACATGGAGGTGCGCAGTCTTCATTTAGAGTTCATGCTGGCATAAGCTTTGTTGGAAGCGGTAGGTAGGGCTAGGCGAACGGTGCCTGTCACGCCAAGATTCGTGGCTCAGCACATCAGGGTCAGGCGCCATGCTTCCTTGCTGCCGTTCCAGTTGTGCTATAGCAGTCCAGTGTCGTTAACTGGACTGCGGCTGCTGTGTCACCTGTCCGTTTGTGCCTCCTACGCACACGGACAGCATACCCGTTGTGTTACTTGTTCGGTTGTGTTCTCTACGCACACGGACAGCATACCTGCTGCGTCACCTGTCCGAGAGTGCCCTCTACGCGCACGGACAGCGTATTCCAGAACCCCTGTGGAGTTAACAGGGTGTTCCTGGATTGGGTGTGTGAACCCTATTTCTCTCCTCGACTTCTCAGTCAAATGCTACTGGTGTGTCCTTCACACACGTGGCCAGTCGAGTGACGACCAGAAACGCTAATCGAAGGACCACTCGGCCTGATGTGTCTTACACACGTGGCCGACAGGGCGCTGTCGCAGCGGTCTTCTTGGTCAACGCTAATTGGTTACCATACGGCCTGACGTGTTCCCTACACACGTGGTCGGAGTAGCGCCCGCTCCACTGAAACGCTAACTGGGTTGTCGTCCGGTTTGACGTGTCCCTACACACGTGATCGGTTCCCAGGTCTCCTGGGTTATCTCTGAGTCATCCCCTCTATTGTCTCCGCCTAACCCACAGGGTGCCAGCAGCTCCATTGTGATCTGGAGCATGGTGGGCCCCGACTGGCGATTGGAATATATACCCCTTGGTCCTAATCCGCTGGTTCCGCCGTAACAGTCCCCCATCCTGGTATATATGTCCCCATCCTAGTATATATGTCCCCCATCCGGGCCCATCCTGATATTATTGCTCCCCATTTTGGTATATATGTCCCTATCTCGGTATATGTGTTCCCCATCCTGGTATATATGTCTCCAATCCTGATCCCCTCTTATTATATACATTCCCCATCCAAACATGGGCCCATCCTGGTACAGTCATAGTTAGGTTCCCAGATTACAGAGATTACCTTGCCGTTGGTGTCCGGGCTTACTTGCATTGGCCAATACATAAACTAAATATTTCTCTTTTGCAGTAATGCAGTACCATATTTTCTGTTATACATTTTTGGCTTTTCAGTGTGCAGCTGTATGCATTTTATAGTTACTATGTTTTTTCAGCTAGCACCTGTTCACATTTGTTGGATGTTCTTGTCAGTTTTTTGGATATTTGTGGCGAGTCTCTTTCTGACTGAGCACTCCGCCCTAAGACTTGGCTGTGTTCAGCATAACCATTATAGCAGGAGCCTAGCTGCCCATACATGGAAGTTTGTAGTCCAAATAGTGGCATTTTGCTCAGACATGGATGTTTTTAACCTAGATAGTGGTATTTAAGTTAGGTTCCCGGATTGCAGAGATTACCTTGCCGTTGGTGTCTGGGCTTACATGCATTGGCCAATACATGAACTAAATATCTCTCTTTTGCAGTAATGCAGTACCATATTTTCCGTTATACATTTTTGGCTTTTCAGTGTGCAGCTGTATGCATTTTATAGTTGCTATGTTTTTTCAGCTAGCACCTGTTCCTATTTGTTGGATGTGCGGCTCAGTTTTTTGGATATTTATGGCTAAAAGTGTTGGCTCTCTTGAAATTGTTCCAAGAAAATGAAGTATTTCTCACAGAAAATTAGTATCTGTCACGCTCCCCGGGTCCCCTGTGCTGCCCTCCGGCTCACCTGTCCCGCTCCCCGCTCTCCAGCACCCCTTGCCGGCGCGTCCCCAGCGTCCTGGTCCCCGCACCCGGCGTCCCTCGGCATCACAGCCCCATCCTGGCCCTGCTGCTTCCTCCTCGCAGCTTCCTGCTCTGGCTTCTGGCACTCGGGCCGCGCGCATGCGCATTAGGGAGCGCGCGGTCATTGACCCTTTCTTAAAGGGCCAGCGTCCATTAACAGGAAATGATGCAAAACAGGTACAGGGTATAAAGGGGGTTAATGTCCAAGGGGGCGGGGCCTGATCTTCGTGTTTCTTAAGCTAGGAGTCAGGTCTCCTGGTGTCTATGTGTATATACTCACCTATCTCTCTTGTAGAGCCGTGCCTGCCTCGCCATCCGGTCCAGACCGAATCCCGAACCCCGAACGCTGTCCATCTGCCATCCTGACAGTCCGTACCATCTCGGATCCCTGCGGTGACCTGTCATCTCGCTCCAAAGGTTCCGGACCCCGCCTGACATCTTCTCGGCTTCCGAACCTGAGCTACGTCACCCGGACTACCACCAGTGACTCCGTGGTCCCAGGGACTTCTCCGTTATACTCGTGTGCACGGACTGTTCTGCTGCCTATAGTGCTCCAGCTACCGGACCTCTTACCACCATCTAGGAGTTCGGCCCAGTGGATCCACCTCCTGGGTCTGCCCGTCCACCTGGCCCTGACAGTAAGATCAGGCCATGGATCCCGGCACTAGCAGCCGTACAGGAGGAACTCACACGCCAGCGTGAGACTCAGACCCGCATGCTGCAATTTATGTCTTCTGTGGACGCCCGCCTGAACACGCTACAAGCGGCAGTTACGTCTTCAGCATCCCGGGCCTCCACTAGTCAAGCCACGGCTCCAGCTCCCGTGGCGACGTCTTCAGATACTTCCAGACTTCGTTTGGCCTCACCACCCCGGTACACCGGAGACCCCAAGACCTGCAGGGGATTCTTAAACCAATGCTCCCTCCATTTCACGCAGCTGCCGCATTTGTTTGCCTCTGACCAAGCCAAGGTCGCCTTCATCATGTCCCATCTAGAGGGTGAGGCATTGGCGTGGATGAACCCCTTGTGGGAGAAGGGGGATCCTGTGACCACGAACATCCAGGACTTCCTGCACTTCCTTTGATGAACCCGGACGCGCCTCCGCGTCTGCTTCGTCTCTTCTCCGGCTACGTCAGGGGACTCTGACGGTGGGCCAATACGCAATCCGGTTTCGCACCTTGGCTTCGGAACTCGGGTGGAACAACGAGGCCCTAACCGCCGCCTTCTGGGAAGGACTCTCGGGGCGAATTAAAGATGAGCTGGCGGGTCGTGACGTACCGACCACCCTGGATGCCCTGATCGCCCTAGCGACTCGAGTGGACATTCGCTTTCAGGAGTGATCCAAGGAAGTGTCCCGTGAGAGACGACCGGTACGGCATTCCTCTCCTCCGCAGAAGCCCGCCGTACTTCAGTCTTCGACAGCTGGGCTTCCCGTCCACGAGCCCATGCAGATCGACAGAGTGCGGCAGTCTGAACAACGTCGAGCTGAGCGGCTCGCTAAGGGCCTCTGCTTTTACTGCGGAGAGGGCACACACCTGCTACGCTCCTGTCCAGAGAGGCCGGGAAACTCCAAAGCCTAGGGTTGGTAGGAGAGGCCACCCTAGGTGCTGGGACTCTCTCAGACCCGGTTACGTGGACTGTGCAAGTGACAACGGGAGAGACGCGGTTCACGGCTGAGGCATACCTCGATTCCGGGGCAGCAGGCAATTTCATCCAGCAGGCCACGGTGGACAAGTACCAGGTGCCTGTTACTCCACTCGACAAGCCCCTCGTGATTGCCTCTGTGGATGGGAGACCCCTCTCTGACACCATCTCCTGGATCACCAAGCCGGTGGAACTGCGTATCGGTGCCCTGCACACCGAGAACATCGCTCTCTACGTCCTCCCACACATGTCCCATCAAATCCTGCTGGGACTTCCCTGGTTGCGGACACACGAACCATGAGTCAGCTGGGGCACTGGCGAAATCACCCGATGGGGCTCTTCGTGCCATGAGAAGTGCCTGAAGACCATACAACCCATCCGACGACCTCCGGTTTCAGAGAACCTACCGGGGCTGCCCTCGGCCTATTGGTCCTTTGCAGACGTCTTTGATAAAAAGGAATCCGAGGTACTTCCGCCACATCGTCCTTACGATTGTGCCATCGACCTGCTCCCTGGAACAACACCACCTCGAGGACGGATATATCCATTGTCTCCAGCCGAAACAAGGGCCATGTCTACTTACATCACAGAGAGCCTGGCAAGGGGATTCATTCGGAGATCCTCCTCTCCTGCTGGAGCAGGTTTCTTCTTTGTCAAGAAGAAAGAGGGCGACTTACGCCCATGCATAGACTACCGGGGTTTGAATCAAATCACCGTAAAAAACAAGTACCCTCTGCCGCTCATCCCCGAATTGTTTGACCGGCTTAGAGGAGCTCGTGTGTTCACCAAGCTGGATCTTCGGGGTGCTTACAATCTGGTACGCATCCGCTCTGGGGACGAATGGAAGACCGCGTTCAATACGCGCGATGGGCACTATGAATACTGCGTGATGCCCTTCGGCCTGTGTAACGCCCCAGCCGTCTTTCAAGAACTGGTGAACGACATTTTCCGGGACCTTCTTTACGTCTGTGTGGTAGTATATCTGGATGACATCCTTGTCTTCTCTCCGGACCTCCAGACCCAAAGAGAGAATGTACAGCTGGTCCTACAAAGACTGAGAGAGAATCGTCTGTACGCGAAGTATGAGAAGTGTGTCTTTGAGCAGTCTTCTCTCCCCTTCCTGGGGTACATCATCTCTGATACCGGACTGCAGATGGATCCAAAGAAGGTCTCCTCCATTCTCAACTGGCCTCCTCCTTCTGGACTGAAGGCAATCCAACGCTTCCTGGGATTCGCCAACTACTACCGCCAGTTCATCCCTCACTTCTCGGCTCTGACTGCTCCTCTCTCCGCTTTGACCAAGAAGGAGGCTAATCCAAAGGACTGGTCACCTGCGGCCGACGCCGCGTTTGGCTCTCTGAAGCGGGCATTTGCCTCCTCTCCTGTACTCCACTGCCCGGAGTTAAACCGCCAGTTCACCTTGGAGGTGGATGCCTCCTCCTCAGGAGCCGGAGCAGTGCTCATGCAGAAGTCCTCCTCCGGGAAGATGGTGACTTGCGGATTCTTCTCCAAGAGCTTCTCAGCGCCTGAACGCAACTACACCATCGGTGACCGAGAGCTCTTGGCAGTCAAACTGGCTCTGGAGGAATGGCGCTACCTTCTGGAAGGAGCAGTGTACCCCGTTATTATTTACACGGACCACAAGAACCTGGAATACCTGCGGTCTGCTCAGCGACTGAATCCACGGCAAGCCAGGTGGTCCTTATTCTTTGCCAGGTTTGATTTCCAGCTCCATTTCCGACCCGCGGACAAGAATGTACGCGCTGATGCCTTGTCCAGGTCTTTCATGCCCATGGAGCAGGAGGAGGAGACTACCCAACCCATCATCTGTCCTAGCAAAATCATTCCGGTGGCCCCTGTCACCCTGGCCCAGATACCGCCCGGGAAGACCTATGTCTCTGAGACAGACAGGCAAAAAGTGTTACACTGGGGTCATGCCTCGAAAACAGCCGGTCATGCTGGTCAGAAGAGAACATGGGGTGCGATTGTACGTCATTACTGGTGGCCATCCCTTCGCACGGACGTCGCTGCTTTTGTCTCTGCCTGCTCCTCTTGTGCCAGGAACAAGACGCCCAAACACCTGCCATATGGCCGTCTTCTGCCTCTGCCGATACCTTCAGTTCCGTGGCAACACATAGCGATGGACTTTATTACAGACTTGCCATTGTCCTCCGGACACACAGTCATATGGGTCGTGGTGGATCGGTTCTCTAAAATGGCTCATTTCGTCCCTATGGCTGGATTGCCCTCTGCTCAGGAACTCGCGGACGCCTACATACATCACATCTTCCGCTTGCATGGCTTTCCATCTCACATCGTATCCGATAGAGGAACTCAGTTCACCTCCCGCTTCTGGAGGGCTCTCTGCAACCATCTGGGAGTGACTCTGGACTTTTCATCTGCATACCATCCTCAGTCTAATGGCCAAGTGGAGAGGGTCAATCAAATCTTGACCTCTTTCTTACGTCACTATGTCAACGCCCATCACGACGACTGGTCCACGCTTCTTCCTTGGGCTGAATTCTCCCATAACCACCACATCAGTGAGTCGTCCTCCAGCTCTCCCTTCCATGTCGTTTACGGACTTCAGCCCTCCGTCCCATTGCCTGTATCCCCTTCTTCGGATGTCCCTGCTGCTGATACTGTAGCCCGTGACTTTGCAACCATTTGGGACTCTGTCAAGGCGTCTCTTGGGCGTGCTTCCCTGCGGATGAAGAGACACGCAGACAAGAGACGTCTGGACCCTCCGTGTTTCTCTCCTGGAGATCTAGTCTGGCTTGCATCCAAGTACGTCCGATTGAAGATACCATCCTACAAGCTGGGTCCTCGCTACATCGGGCCGTTTAAAGTCCTCAACAAGATCAATGAGGTCTCCTACAAGCTACAGCTCCCGGCCACGATGAGGATACCCAACTCATTCCACGTCTCCCTGCTCAAGCCGGTGGTCCTGGGTCCCTTCTCCGCTGCTGCCAGTTCGGCTCCTCCACCTATTGCCGATGACGACATCTATGCGGTAAGGGATATCGTGGCCATGAAGACCGTACGGGGTCGACAGTTCTTCCTGGTGGACTGGGCAGGGTATGGTCCTGAGGATAGGTCCTGGGAGCCCCGGGAGAATGTGGGTACTCCGCTGATCCGTGCCTTCCTGTCCCGGTTGCGGGGAGGGGGGCGTGGGGGGGGGGTACTGTCACGCTCCCCGGGTCCCCTGTGCTGCCCTCCGGCTCACCTGTCCCGCTCCCCGCTCTCCAGCACCCCTTGCCGGCGCGTCCCCAGCGTCCTGGTCCCCGCACCCGGCGTCCCTCGGCATTACAGCCCCATCCTGGCCCTGCTGCTTCCTCCTCGCAGCTTCCTGCTCTGGCTTCTGGCACTCGGGCCGCGCGCATGCGCATTAGGGCGCGCGCGCGGTCATTGACCCTTTCTTAAAGGGCCAGCGTCCATTAACAGGAAATGATGCAAAACAGGTACAGGGTATAAAGGGGGTTAATGTCCAAGGGGGCGGGGCCTGATCTTCGTGTTTCTTAAGCTAGGAGTCAGGTCTCCTGGTGTCTATGTGTATATACTCACCTATCTCTCTTGTAGAGCCGTGCCTGCCTCGCCATCCGGTCCAGACCGAATCCCGAACGCTGTCCATCTGCCATCCTGACAGTCCGTACCATCTCGGATCCCTGCGGTGACTTGTCATCTCGCTCCAAAGGTTCCGGACCCCGCCTGACATCTTCTCGGCTTCCGAACCTGAGCTACGTCACCCGGACTACCACCAGTGACTCCGTGGTCCCAGGGACTTCTCCGTTATACTCGTGTGCACGGACTGTTCTGCTGCCTATAGTGCTCCAGCTACCGGACCCCTTACCACCATCTAGGAGTTCGGCCCAGTGGATCCACCTCCTGGGTCTGCCCGTCCACCTGGCCCTGACAGTATCATTACACATGTTTTGTCATACACCTGTTCATTTCCTTTGTGTTAGGGATAAGTGGATCCATGGGAGTTCAGGTTCGCCTGGTTCAGCCAGCCGTTAGTTAAAGTTCAGTTCGGGACCTTTACTTGACCCGAACTTGACTCTGGATCTCAAACTCCATATAAGTTAATGGAGACATAAACTTCTCTGGTGTAAAATGGCTGTAAAATTAACAAAGTTATGGTCAGGGGGCTACAAAAGGAAGAAAAATGTGGACAATTTCCCAGGAAATAAAAAAAAAGACATGGGCTCCCCCTTTTTTTGATAACCAGTGAAGGTAAAGCAGACAACTGCGGCTGCAGCCCTCAGCTGTCAGCTTTACCTTGGCTGGTTATCAAAAATAGAGTATCCCGCCGCCATCAGTGGCATCCCAGAATTTCTCATACTCGTGAGATATACCGAACCTGCTGCTGACCGGCAGTAATCTACACATGGGCATCGTTGGACATTACACAGTTGAATTACTTCGAAGCTCCCAGGATTTTTTTCAATGAATTGGTGAAATAAAATAAGATTTTTTTGTACAGTCTGCCAGCAACAGTATGTGATATTTTCAGAACGCAGTATAGCACATACTCACAACTCTTTTTACAGCCCTCTTTATGGTTACTTGTTTTGCAGTAGATTTGTGGGACAATTTATGCGTTCATGAGGTATATTCAATACTTGCTATATCACAGTCCCTCACACACCGGTACCGGTCTCTAGCCGTCTCTCATCTTACGCTCAGGAATAAAGCGGGCTTTACACGCTGCGACATCGCTAATGCGGAGTCGTTGGGGTCACGGAATTCGTGACGCACATCCGGCCGCATTAGCGATGCCGTTGCGTGTGACACCGATAAGCGATTTTGCATTGTTGCAAAAACGTGCAAAATCGCTAATCGGCGACATGGGGGTCCATTCTCTAATATCGTTACTGCAGCAGTAACGAGGTTGTTCCTCGTTCCTGCGGCAGCACACATCGCTGCGTGTGACGCCGCAGGAACGAGGAAGCTCCCCTTACCTGCCTCCCGGCCGCTATGAGGAAGGAAGGAGGTGGGCGGGATGTTACGTCCCGCTCAGCTCCGCCCCTCCGCTGCTATTGGGCGGCGGTTCAGTGACGTTGCTGTGACGCCGCACGGACTGCCCCCTTAGAAAGGAGGCGGTTCGCCCGTCACAGCGACGTCTACGGACAGGTATGTATGTGTGACGGCTGTTGTGCGGCACGGGCAGCGATTTGCCCGTGTCGCGCAACAGATGGGGGCGGGTACCCACACTAGCGATATCGGGACCGATATCGCAGTGTGTAAAGTAGCCTTAAGACTATTTTGGTTAATCTGTTGTGTCTTCAGTTTTTGATCTTCTGGCAGCTAATCTCTGCCCTATTGGGAGAAGTACTCTCCACTCAGAGTAATATGCCTCTCTGTCCTCCACGGGTGCAGACAGTGCTTGTCCTCTTGAAATAATTATGGTATTTTTAGGCAGGTGGGTTGATCTCAATGTTTCAAATTACAGACAACTCAGTTTAATGCCCTTTATATAGTCCTGTATGACTCTATTCCCTGGGAAGCACACCAAACAACATGCAGCTGATGCTACTCACTCTCACTGTCACAATGGAACTGCAGGATAGCGAAGGACAGGGCCTAGGCTATCCCTAACCTCTGGATTACCCCTGAAGGTGGAGGCACCGGTGTCAAGTGCCTTACCATTTACCTGTCTAGAACTAAACATGTCCCCCCCAGGGAAGGAATGAGCGGGAGTGTGATGGAAACACAGATTAAGACAGACAGAGGAAAACCAAAATTTGATCACACTACAAACTCACAGCATTTAACAGTCAGAGGCTAATGAGATAAGCAAGAGCAGGAAGGCAGCAACAAAAAGACTACAAGGGTTAACACCAAAACTGCTCACGGCAATAATACACAACAACTACCAGTAAGTCTTGATCACAACACCTCACCAGACCAGTATAGGTAAGCTATTGCTTGCATTAATAGAATAATCCTGTGCCACCCCATGCTCGGCTCCGGACCTTCAGTGGGTCCCGGGGGTCCTGCGGTCACTCCGACGAAAAAGGGGTTTGGGGGACGTAGGTGAACGGCCGGAGCCGTGTTTTAAGTTCGTGACGCCACCCACAGGATGTGGTGAAGGTGGACACCACCGCTGCAGTTACGGGGCACCCGGGGGAGATGGTATGCAGCAAGTTGTTAACCCCTCCATGGGCAGGGATGGTGGCCCCAGGACCCATTGGTGGTGCTTTGGCGGTGCAGGGAGATGGGTGGCCGGAAGGCACTGGTGTACTCACTATTAGAATGAAACACTCGAGTCTCTGGTGAAACAAGATGATGGTGGTCGATGCCCGCAGCTGGCTGCAGTCGGATTCCCTCACCTGGCTGGTGGTCTCTGCCTTTCTTCTGCACCTGTTTGAGTTGTTAGACTACCTGTGCTTGCAACTTCAGGAGTCCGCTCCCCGGCTTGTGGATGTCGGAAGAGCCCGTTTGCCCGCAGACGCTGGCCCGTGGGATCTCTGAGCCTTGGCGGTGGCTTTTTATCCCCCTCGTTGGGCTTTTGTCTTCTATGAGGGACTTTGGGTGGGAAACGACCTAAAGTCCAGACCGCAATCAGTTAATTAACTCAGTCCAGTAGTTTCTAGACCTCGTTTCAGGGTCTGAGTACCCCCTCTTGTGCTTCGGTTTCCGCGTCGGTTCCCCGGATCGGTACCGGCGGGCCACTACCCTGTCCCGGTCCACCACGGTTCCACCGAGCCGTCTTCCCGGCTCCTGCAGACAGAGGCCTCCGTATGCCTCCTAGCCAGAGGTGCCCGGGCTCCAACCCTGGCACCTGTCAGTCTGTCACAGGCCTGTCACACAGGCCTGACCTCCTCCACTGCACTCTCAAACTCCAAACTGAAACTGTCTGTGTTTTCCTGCCTCAGGCTTTCTGAACTCCTCGGTGGGCGTGTCCAACCACCTGGCTCCGCCCCCTGGTGTGTCCATTAAACCCTGAGGGAGGTGACTAGGGTTTTAATGGTTGGCTGGTGTTACCTAGTGAGGGGACTGGTGTTGTGCGGGGCTCTATCTGTGACTACCTGGCTTGTCCAGGGCGTCACATACCGCCAGCATATATAGGAGGGCAGCAAATGTAACTGGATCCTGCACAGCATGTGATTAAAGAGATTAACAAGCAACCCAGCAGAAAGTAACTCCTGCTAGCCTATCTAGCTCTTTGGGTCGAAGCCTGTGTCTCCCTGCGCTGATTACAGACATCAGAGAAGTAAGCGGGCAGAGTGTCAGAGTCTGTAATTTCCACAGATCCTGATGCCGCCATGACAGTTGGTGATGCCTGCAAAAATCTTATTGTGACAATGGTTATGAGATTTAATTGTGTTTAAGCCAAGGAAACCAATAAGGATATTTGAATCCATTTTGTTGTTATCATCAAAATAAAATGTGACTACCACAATTTTTGGTGTAAAAAATATTCCTAAAACAAAAATATTAGGCTATCCATGGTTAATATATTATCCTCCTTATCAATGGGATACTATCAAGTCTACAAAACGGAGTCTGAGTTTGGATTCTTGCTAAATCAGCAATTGAAAGCAGCTACTAAAAATACAGACTGGACAGATAAAGTAGCACTGTATGGTGTTTGGGAGAGAAGGTAACAATAAAAGGTACTGGAGTTTCTTACAAAGATTCATAACTTTGCAAATCTGGGCAATAATTAAATTTAAAAAAAACGTTTAGTGACTTTTTTACAATCGGTTACACAAATAATGCTATGATAATGATTTACTTTGGAAAGAGAAGCGAACTGTGGAGGGGATAGGTGCAAATAGGGTCTTATCCGGTAAACAGGTATGGGGTGAATGTTCAGAAAACACTCACCTTATCGGGTTGTGCCAGTCACAACCCCTTAACAAGCATGGAAGTAGCATGGAAGGCAGCGGTCCCGCAGCGGTAAGATGATTTCAAAGGCAGGAGAAAAGTGGGTTTAAATATTGCGCCATAATGTTACGTCGCCACCGGAGTCTGCTCCAGCGACTTCTGCTCCGATCGCCAGGTGACGCCGTGTTCCTGCTGTGGATGGTATTGGTGATGGGAGAGGAGTCGATGCCAGCGGCTCCGGTGGGCGCAGGCTCCGATCATCCACTGGGCTGGGTTATCTTGGGATCTGCAGTACCACTGGCTGACTGTGGGTGGCGTGTGTCTTCCAGCTGAAGTTGCCAGCGTTCAGCTACAGCCAATGGGAAGACACCACACCCTTCTTAGTTCCCCTCCTCTCTGCTGACCTCTGCCAGAGATAGTTCTGATTTTCTGGGTCCTGTTCTGCCCTATTCTGTTTTGTGATTCTGGTGTTCTGACTTCTGCGTGTGTTCTGACTACCCCCCTGCCTGCTGTTTTTGTACCTCGCTGCCCGATTCGGATTTGACCTCTGCTCCGTTTTCTGATTACGTCCTTCTCTGCCGATTCTGTCCCTGTTCTGCTATTCCTGGTTTGACCCTGCCTGATGACTACTCTCATCGGACTGCAGCCTTCCACAGGTAGTGATCTCCAGGGCCCTGTGTAATTCCAAATCCCTGTATAGGGGTTAAAGGGTTTCAGGGTTCTGGGGGTCCTGCTTGGTGAGTGGCTTCCCTCTAGTCTGTCCATTACATCCCACCTGACTCTGTTGATCCAGGCAAGCGTTACACATAACCATAGGAGTCCGGAAAATATAAGTAAATCCCTTTTATTTTTACAAGTCTACGTGCTTCAGGGACATCTCCGTCACCTTCATCAGGACAATATACAGGGAATAATATAGCCAGGTCAATATACAGGGAATAATATAGCCAGGTCAATATACAGGGAATAATATAGCCAGGTCAATATACAGGGAATAATATAGCCAGGTCAATATACAGGGAATAATATAGCCAGGTCAATATACAGGGAATAATATAGCCAGGTCAATATACAGGGAATAATATAGCCAGGACAATATACAGGGAATAATATAGCCAGGTCAATATACAGGGAATAATATAGCCAGGTCAATATACAGGGAATAATATAGCCAGGTCAATATACAGGGAATAATACAGCCTGTATTATTCCCTGTATATTGTTCTGATGAAGGGGATGGAGATGTCCCTGAAACACGAAGACTTGTGAAAATAAAAGGGATTTACTTATATTTTCCGGACTCCTGTGGTTTTGGCGCGGTATTTAAACCCCGCTTTTCTCCTGCCTTTGAAATTAATGATTACTTTGATGAGAAATTATACATTAAGATGTTTGTTTATAAATAACAAGTTATCGCCTATCGCCAGGAAAGATGATTACTAGACAGCTCATGGAACAGAATACAGGGCCTGCCTATCTCCATCAGTCTTCTTGACAATGAACAGAGTGGTGTGAATTGATTTATTTATCCAATGGGGGACTCCTGAGCACTATTTTCTAAATCTATGTGGGTCCCAGAGGCGTCCAGTTATCAGCAAGATACTTTGCAATTATAAGTCAACCCCTTTGCAAAAATGCAATGTGAGGAATGCAATTTCTCTTACCCATCTCTTTTTACCTTTCCCTGTTGTTGTAAGCACAATGCCAGTAAAGCTTAATAAAGCCAGGACAATTTGGAAAGTATTGTCAAATTTCTGCAGTTGACAGGCATCAGGCGTTCTGAGGTTTTTGATACCTTGAAGTGTTGTCCAATTGCACTCCCCTCTGCATTGGGAGTTGAGTAGTGCCAATAATATGGTCTCTGTGCACAGAGAGATCCTATCTGTGCATGATTGGCAGGAATTGTGCATGCATCTTTTTGTAAAACAAATTGTTCAAGTTCACAAATAATTTTGCAAAATCAATTTTCAGTTTCATTAGCATATTTCTTATTACAGAGACAACAAAATGACAAATTACTTATATCTACATGTCCTTTTATCAGGTTCAGACAACTAAAAATTTGAACAATAGTATTTACCATAGATAATGCCGACGTCCAAATAGTGCCGCCTGCTGCAGAAGTTAGCAAGTTAACAGCAGCACATAATACCACATTAACGCCCACAATACAAGAAACCGCTTTAGCTGCATCCATATGAAAAACTGAAGCCTTAAAATAAGCTTCAACATCTTTACTTCTTGGGTTTCCGACCTTCGGTTTAAGATGTCTGACATTTATACAGAGAGAAATGATGATGGCCAACGAGGAGCTGAACATGAGAAAGAAGCCCAATGATGAAACCACGTATGACATCTGTTCTAAGATGAATCCGACCAAAGACAATATTCCGTTAGAAGCATTAGTAGGGATCAAGGTTGCATTCGATGGTAAAGTAGACAACGTTGTGTTTGTAGATTCGTCTTCTGAAGTTTTGAAGGCAATTGGAATGCTGAATACTAAAGACACCAGAACAGATAGAGTATGAAGACAAGGAACCAGCTTTGGAAATGTTTCTTGTAAGGACCGGTAAATCTTCAGCTTCACCTGAACAGTTTGTAGACAGTAGTACACGCAAAGCCAGGTGGAGAACCAAAGGTTACAAGACGTAAGAACCAAGCAAACGGTAATGAAGATCTTGTTGAGAACTGTACTCTTGATACGCGCCATGAAGAAGGTTGATAAGACCTTGGAGAGCCCTTGTAGAATATTTACCCCACTGACACCAAGGACGAGCTGGAGAAAAGGAGAATGTCTTCTGTTCTTGGTCCAGTCCTGAATGTTCTTAACAATAATAAATATATTCCCAGGAACGTAAGTCACCAAAGCCAGGGATTCGATGATGATCAGAACCAAATACTGGACCTGTAGCATCCTGAACAGGTTATGGACATAATGAAGTTCTCGAGAATCCTCATGACTGCTTCATGCACATTACTCAGTGACCAGAGCTAACGTAGCAATCCATGTTCTTTGTGTGAAGGACATGACTTCATGGCTCGTCTGACAAATAAACATTGCTTTTATTCTATAACAATGGGGATTTTTCTGTCACAGCGATCACTGCAGACAGACAATAAAAATGTTTAATCAGGAGGTTTAATCATGTGATTAAGTGGAACCTTATCCAAAGGGTATTTACATAATATGTATGAAAAATGGGAAATTATCTATGTCTCTACTGACCAAAGATCCCATGTGCAGGATGTGCCTGTGCCTTAAATCATGTACCTCTTGTAAATACACAAATTCAGTTTATCACAAAAGTGAGTACACCCCTCACATTTTTGTAACTATTTTATTATATCTATTCATGGGACAGCACTGAAGATCTGACCCTGTGATACAATGTGCAGTGTCAGTGCGCAGCTTGTATAACAGGGTAAATTTAGTGCCCTCTAAATAACTCAACACACAGCCATTATCGTCTAAACCGCTGGCAACAAAAGTGAGTACACCCGTAAGTGAAAATGGCCAAATTGTGTGCAAAGTGTGAGACCAGCATATTGACATGAATTTCTCTCACCAGATTTCGGTATCAAACCTTCAATCCACACAAGCAAAGAATCAAGCGATAAATGTCCATATAAATTTCATGATGTGTAACAATAAGAAATGACACAAAGAAAAAGTAACTTAGTGAAATGTGTTCAATAGTTTTAGCATATCACCTTGACGCGGTGGTGTCACACAGAGTTTTGCATCAATTTCACTGACTGTCATGGGGCGTTGGGCTCTGTTCAGATTGAAGATTCTGGCAGTTAGCTCGATGGTTTCTCTGGTGTCTGGAATCAACACAGGCAGACTCAGGCATTGACCTGCTGTGTGCTGATTCATAGGCAGGCTTTCAAGAGTTAATCTCTGTTGGTCTGTTTGCTCCTTTGGTCACATGTTGTAGGGAGGCCTATCACATCTGCTCTCCTTATATTTATGCTGGTGGAAATCTTCCACCCATGCCAGCTATAGTTTTTTCTATGTTGTTCTCTGTGGTGTGGTGTCCCAGACTTACTGGTAAATGTTGTGCTTGGTGCGGTTGCTGAGTTTACCCCTGTTGTTTTGTACTTCCTTCCTGCTCTTGTTTTTCCTCCTGAACCACTTACTGTCTTCACCTTTGTGTGTGCTATGTGACAGAGTTTTGGTTTTTCCCTTGTCTTTTTTTATCTGGGACTTTCATTACACTCCTGTCTGGTCCCTCCCTGGGGAGAAGGGGAAAGGGAATCAGATCAGGACTGATCAGGAGCAGGGCCAAGAAGGAGGCTCAGGCCTCTCCACCATCAGGAGTATCCCTGAAATTAGGGATAGAATAGGGCTCCCTAGCTTGTGGGCAGCTTAGGAGCCCTGGTTTCCCGCTATTCTATAGTCATCATGACAGCTTGATGGGCACATATGGAGTGGCCAATTTTTGTGCACAGGACCTTCATTTTTCTAACTATATTCTATATAGCATTAATGTAGTTTAAATTTCACCTGTGTAAATATATTTCCTTACATAATTGGTGACGTGTTCAATACTTATTTCACCCACTGTATATGTGACGGTACCGCTGATTTTACGATTCATCAATCTGTACTGTAAATTGGACTTCACATAACGAGATTAAGGCATTAAAGAGGGTCTACACAAAAAATCAGAAGGCGGAATTGATAAAATTAGAGTCAAATTCAATTCCACTCAAATTTATTAGCTTCTCTCTAATTATATGAGTTATCCTTCCAAGGACGTTTGTCTAGTTTCCTACTCCATGAAATAATCCACTAGAGGTCGGTGTTACACAATCTTACATCATGTCGTTTTATTACTATCTGTAGGAGGATTTATCTTGGCACTTACTTTTTATCCACCCAGGAGAGTTTATAGCTTCTCCACTAGTAGTCAGTATTGCCCAATCTTATGCAATTGAATATTATTTTATATTACTAGTAGTAGTATTTTTCGGAACATATATTTTTCTATATTCAATACTTTCACATGAAGATGGCGTACAACCTTCCAAGTGATATGTTTTCTGTATATTTGAGGAGTCATTCACAATCTCCAGTGGGGGAATAGGGGACATCAATATTTTTCTTTCTTTCTTTTTTTTTATTTGCCTTGTTTTAAAAATAATGGTTAAGTTTTTCATTTAAGTGTTATTCCCATCTGTGATGGTGGGATATGGGGGGAGGTGTATCATGTTGGGTAGATTCCTATTTTAAGCTTGGTTCACTGTCCATTATTTGTACTGCTTCTGTGTACATTCTATTGTCTGTAGGTAATCCCCCCCTGTAGTGCAAGGTTATAGCTTCTTGAAGCCCTTCTATCCCTAGGTGTGGGGGGAGGTGGGCCTGAAATCCACCTACTGTAAACTCTCTGCTTACCTGGGGGGAAGAAGCAGTCTGTTTGAAAACTTGAAGAGTGAAGCAGGAAGTTTGAACCTCTGAGGGAAAAGCTGCGGCTCCCCACAGAGACCTGGACATTTATCGCTTATTGGATTATATTCATATTACTGGACAATTTTACCCTCTGTTTTGTGGAATATGTTATGGACCATTTGATTTGCTTGGAATAAATGCTCTTTGGATTGTACAGCCATCTCTCGCTCTGTTGATTGTGTGATATGGGAGAAGGACCCGTCACACCATCTTTTTAAGTTATTGAAAACACCGGTGGCACAGCTAGAATCCCATGGGCCACTGCCAAATTGGTATCTGGGCTTTACCTCTATGTTGGTCAAACGTATGGGCCTTTGTAGCATTCTAGATCCTATAAAGACATAAGTGAAATAGTGTCCCCATTATGGCATCTTCCTGTAAAAATGTCACCTGTCTTTGCCCCTTTCTGTAATAATATCCCCTGTTCTGATCCCTTCCTGAAATGAAGTTCTCCATCCTGGGCCAAGTCCTAGTTTAATGTCCACTGTGCCCTTAATCCTGGCCCCTTCTTGTAACAATGTCTACCATTCTTGTATAATGTCCATTATAATGGGCCCCTTCCTGGTATAATGTCCCCATCCTATAGCAGTCCTCTATCCCGGACTCCTTTTTTAAGAAAGATTTTCATCCTGGACCCTATTATGGTATAATGACCCCCATACTGGGCCTCTTCATTGCATAATGACCTCCATCTGGGCCCCTCCATTGTATAATGACTCCCATCCTGGTATAATCTTCCTTATCCTGAGCCTCTTCCTTGTGTAATGACTCGCATCCTGGACACCATTCTAGTATAATGACCCTTGGGCCCCTTCTTTTTATAATGTCTCCAGATCCCGGGCCCTTTCTTTATATAATGACCCCCATCTGTGCCCCTTCCTTGTATAATAACTCCCATCTGTCACGCTTCCCGGTCCCCTGGCCCCGTTCTCCGGTTCCCGTGGCCCGCTCCCCGCTCCCCGGCGGCGTTCCCTACTTACCACTCCGGTCCCGGTCTCCTCTTCCCCGCCTGCAGCCTCCATGCGTCCGGCTCCCCGCTCCCGGCACTCCTCTGTGACAAGGGACTCCCAGCCGGGCGCTCCTGCTTCCTCCTCACCGCTTCCTGGACTGTCTTCTGGCACACGGGCCTCGCGCATGCGCATTAGGGCGCGCGCGGTCATTGACCCTTTCTTAAAGGGCCAGCACCCAGAAACAGGATATTGCATAGACAGGTACAGGGTATATAAGGTTTCTCTTTCCTGGTGGGCGGGGCCTGTTCTACGTGTTTAGCAAGCTAGTGTTCAGGTCCCCGTATTGCTTTGCTCTGTGCTTTGCCGTGTATTAACCCTGTCCTGTCTCGTAGAGCCTATCCTGCCACACCAGTTGCTCCGAACCAACTCCATCCCTGGACCCTGACGGTGACTTCGGCGGATGTTCCACCACCTCTGCAGCTCCGCCAGTCTCCAGTCTCTGGCTCCGCTCGGTGACCCGTTCCATCGCTCAGCAGGTTCCGGATCCCGCCTGACCCTATCACCCGGCCTCGGACCCTGAGCCTCGTCACCCGGACTACCGTCCAGAACTCCGTGGGTTCAGCATCATCCACCTTTCCTGCTTCTCTACGGACTGTCCAGCTACCTATAGTGCTCCGGCTGCCGTGCATCAAGACCCTCTGGCGGGGTGACCAGCTTGGCTGCCTTCTCAGGGGACATCGGTGTACGGTCCAGTGCTTCCACCAATTGGACGTAACAGCTAGAACAGGCCATGGATCCCGCCGAAGCACTAGCGGCCTTGCAGGAGGAACTCACACGCAAGCGTGAGACCCAGACCCGCATGCTGAACTTCATGTCTTCTGTGGACGCCCGCCTGAACACGCTACAAGCGTCGGTCACATCATCAACATCTCGAGCTTCCACTGTACAATCCACGGCCACGGCTCCCGTGGCAGCCTCCTCGGATGCTTCCAGACTTCGTTTGGCCTCACCACCCCGGTATGCCGGAGATCCCAAGACCTGCAGGGGATTCATCAACCAATGCTCTCTTCATTTCAAGCTGCTGCCGCACTTGTTTGCCTCCGACCAAGCCAAGGTCGCGTTCATGATGTCCCATCTAGAGGGAGAGGCACTGGTCTGGATGAACCCCTTGTGGGAGAAGGAGGATCCGGTAACCACCGACATCCAGGAGTTCCTGCAGGCATTTCGTAGCACCTTTGACGAGCCCGGACGCGCCTCCGCGTCTGCCTCATCCCTCCTCCGGCTACGTCAGGGGACTCTGACGGTGGGACAATATGCCATCCGTTTTCGCACCTTAGCTTCGGAACTCGGGTGGAACAATGAGGCACTAACCGCCGCCTTCTGGGAAGGACTCTCGGGCCGTATTAAAGATGAGCTGGCTGGACGTGACGTGCCTTCCACCTTGGATGCCCTGATTGCCCTAGCGACTCGAGTGGATCTTCGCTTTCAGGAACGATCCAAGGAAGTGTCTCGCGAGAGGCGTCCGATACGGCACTCCTCCCCACCACGGAAGTCCATCGCTCCCCAGTTGGCGTCACCTGGCGTGTCTACCTCCGAGCCCATGCAGATTGACCGCCTGAAGCAGTCGGAACAACGCCGAGCGGAACGACTAGCAAAGGGTCTCTGCTTCTACTGCGGTGGTGGCACCCACCTGCTACGCTCTTGTCCCGAGAAGCCGGGAAACTCCAACGCCTAGGCTTGGTAGGAGAGGCCACCCTAGGTGCTGGGACTCTCTCAGATTCCGTTACCTGGACTATACAAGTCACTACTGAAGAGACCCGGTTCACGGCAGAGGCGTATCTCGATTCCGGAGCAGCAGGCAACTTCATCCAGCAAGCCACGGTGGATAAGTACCAGGTGCCTGTCCTCCCACTAGAGAAACCGTTGGTGATCGCCTCTGTGGATGGGAAACCCCTCTCTGACACTGTCTCCCTGGTCACCAAGCCTGTGGAAGTAAGGATCGATGCTCTGCACACCGAGAAGATCACCTTTTACGTCCTTCCGCGCATGTCTCATCAGATTCTGCTGGGACTGCCATGGTTACGGACACACGAACCATCGGTCAGCTGGAGTACAGGTGAAATCACCCGATGGGGCTCCTCGTGTCACGAGAGATGTCTGAAATCCATCCAGCCCGTCCGACGACCTCCGGTACCAGAGTCTCTACCAGGACTGCCTTCTGCCTACTGGTCCTTCACGGACGTGTTTGATAAAAAAGAGTCAGAGGTACTACCGCCTCATCGTCCCTACGACTGTGCCATTGATTTACTGCCAGGAACTACGCCTCCTAGAGGACGGATATACCCCTTGTCCCCTGCTGAAACACGGGCTATGTCAGCCTATATCACCGAGAGCCTAGCTAAGGGGTTCATTCGGAGGTCCTCGTCCCCTGCCGGAGCGGGGTTTTTCTTCGTCAAGAAGAAGGAAGGAGATCTGCGCCCTTGCATTGACTACCGGGGATTAAACCAGATCACCGTAAAGAACAAATACCCTCTGCCACTTATCCCTGAGCTATTCGATCGGCTCCGAGGGGCCCGAGTATTCACCAAGTTCGACCTTCGTGGGGCATATAATCTGGTTCGCATTCGTTGCGGAGACGAATGGAAAACTGCATTCAACACTCGGGATGGGCACTATGAGTATTGTGTCATGCCCTTTGGTCTGTGTAAAGCTCCGGCCGTCTTCCAAGAACTGGTGAACGACGTGTTCAGAGACCTCCTCTATGTCTGTGTTGTGGTGTATCTGGACGACATCCTGGTCTTCTCTCCGGATCTACAAACCCATCGAGAGAACGTGCAGCTAGTTCTCCAGAGGCTTAGAGAGAATCGACTGTACGCCAAGTATGAGAAATGCATCTTCGAAAAGTCGTCTCTTCCCTTCCTGGGTTATGTAATCTCGGACACTGGCCTGCAGATGGACCCAGAGAAAGTATCTGCCATCATCAACTGGCCTCCTCCTTCCGGACTGAAGGCTATCCAACGCTTTCTCGGCTTTGCGAACTACTACCGTCAGTTCATCCCGCATTTCTCTGCCTTGACAGCACCTCTCTCTGCCTTGACTAAAAAAGGAGCTAATCCTAAGGACTGGTCTCCGGCGGCCGATGCCGCGTTCTGCTCCTTGAAACAGGCGTTTGCTTCTTCCTCGGTTCTCCATCGCCCTGAATTGAACCGACAGTTCACCTTAGAGGTGGATGCCTCCTCAGGAGCCGGGGCAGTGTTGATGCAGAACTCTCCCTCCGGAAAGATGGTCACATGTGGATTCTTCTCCAAGAGCTTCTCGGCACCCAAACGCAACTACACCATTGGGGATCGGGAGCTACTGGCCGTGAAGCTGGCCTTGGAGGAATGGCGCTACCTCCTGGAAGGAGCTGTATACCCTGTAATCATATACACGGACCATAGGAATCTGGAGTACCTGCGGTCTGCCCAAAGACTGAATCCACGACAAGCCCGCTGGTCCTTGTTCTTTGCTCGATTTGATTTCCAACTCCATTTTCGGCCTGCGGATAAGAACGTGCGGGCAGACGCTCTGTCCAGATCCTTCGTGCCCGTGGAGTTGGAGGAGGAGACATACCAGCCCATCATCAACCCCAGTAAA
This sequence comes from Anomaloglossus baeobatrachus, assembly GCF_048569485.1. NCBI lineage: Eukaryota > Metazoa > Chordata > Amphibia > Anura > Aromobatidae > Anomaloglossus > Anomaloglossus baeobatrachus. Next base: position 111,084,601 of record NC_134364.1, read on the forward strand.
ATCATTCCGGTGGCTCCTGTCGCTCTATGTCTCAGATACTGACAGACAGAGAGTCCTTCACTGGGGCCATGCTTCTAAGATCGCCGGCCATGCTGGTCAGAAGAAGACTTTCTAGCACGATTGTCCGTCACTACTGGTGGCCGTCCCTCCGTAAAGACGTCGCAGCCTTCGTCTCGGCCTGTCCATCCTGTGCCCGGAACAAGACACCCAAGACGTCTTCTGCCTCTGCCCATTCCTTCCGTTCCATGGCAACATATCGCAATGGACTTTATCACGGACTTACCCTTATCCTCCGGACATACGGTCATATGGGTTGTGGTGGATCGCTTCTCAAAAATGGCTCACTTCGTTCGCATGGCTGGACTGCCCTCTGCCCAGGAACTAGCTGACTCCTTCATACAGCACATTTTCCGATTGCATGGCTTCCCCGCACACATAGTGTCTGACAGAGGAACTCAGTTCACCTCGCGCTTCTGGAGGGCTCTCTGCAAACATCTAGGAGTGACCTTGGACTTTTCTTCGGCCTACCATCCTCAGTCGAATGGCCAAGTGGAACGGGTCAATCAGATCCTGACCTCCTTCCTGCGCCACTACGTCAACATCCATCATGACGACTGGTCCACGCTCTTACCTTGGGCGGAGTTCTCCCATAACCAGCACATCAGTGAGTCTACCTCCAGCTCTCCCTTTCAGATCGTGTATGGATTGCAGCCTTCTGTTCCGTTGCCAGTATCCTCGGCTTCCGACGTCCCCGCAGCAGATGCTCTGGTTCGGGACTTTTCAGCTATATGGAACTCTGTCAAGTCATCCCTAGAACGTGCTTCATTGCGGATGAAGAGACATGCGGACAAGAGGCGCCTGGATCCCCCGTGTTTCTCCCCAGGTGATCTGGTCTGGCTTGCATCCAGATATGTCCGATTGAAGTTACCCTCGTACAAGTTGGGTCCTCGCTACATCGGGCCGTTTAAGATCATCAGCAAGATCAATGCAGTCTCCTACAAGCTGCAACTCCTGGCCACGATGCGGATACCCAACTCCTTCCATGTCTCCTTACTCAAGCCTGTTGTCCTTGGTCCCTTCTCCGCTGAGGTCGGTGCTGCTCCTCCTCCTATTGCCGACGACGACATCTATGTGGTAAAAGATATCGTGGCCATGAAGACCGTGCGAGGTCGGCAGTACTTCCTGGTAGACTGGGCGGGTTATGGTCCCGAGGATCGGTCCTGGGAGCCCCGGGAGAACGTTGGCACTCCTCTGATTCGTGCCTTCCTGTCCCGCTTGCGGGGAGGGGGGCGTGGGGGGGGGTACTGTCACGCTTCCCGGTCCCCTGGCCCCGTTCTCCGGTTCCCGTGGCCCGCTCCCCGGCGGCGTTCCCTACTTACCACTCCGGTCCCGGTCTCCTCTTCCACGCCTGCAGCCTCCATGCGTCCGGCTCCCCGCTCCCGGCGCTCCTCTGTGACAAGGGACTCCCAGCCGGGCGCTCCTGCTTCCTCCTCACCGCTTCCTGGACTGCCTTCTGGCACACGGGCCTCGCGCATGTGCTTCCACCAACCGGACGTAACACCATCCTGTTATAATGTCCCTCATCCTGGACCCCTTTCCTTGTGTAAGAAGTCCCATCATGAACACCATTCTGGTATAATAACCCCCTTTCCTGGGCCCTTCTTTTTATAATTTCTCCACATCTTGGAACCTTTCTTTATATAATGACCCCCATCTGGGCCCCTTCCCTTGACTCAAACCTGCTATAATGTCCCTCATCCTGGGCCCCTTCCTTATGTAAGAATCCTCATCCTGAATACCATTCTGGTACAATGAACCCTATTTTGGACTACTTCTTTATATAATGACCCTAGTCTTGGGCCCCTTCCTTATATTTTGACCCCCATCTGGGACCCTTTTTTAAATAATGACTTCCATTTTGCTTTAAGGTCCACCATTCTGGACCCCTTCCTTGTGTGATGACTCCCATCCTGGACACCATTCTGTTATGATGCCCCACATCCTGGCCATCTTCCTGATTTAATAACCCCATTCTGAGCCCCTTCCTTGTATAATGACCTCCACCCTGCTGTAATGTCCTCTATTCTGTGCCTCTTCCTTTTATAATCACTCCCATCCTGTGCTTCTTCCTTATATAATGACCCCCATCTGGGCCCCTTCCTTGTATAATACTCTCATCCTGCTATAATGTCCCTCATTCTGGGCCCCTTCCATGTGTAAGAAGCCCCATCATGAACACCATTTTGGTATAATGACCCCTATCTTGGACCCCTTCTTTTTATAAAGTCTCCACATCCTGGGCCCTTTCCTTATATAATGACCTCCATCTGAGCCCATACCTTGTATAATGATTCCCATTCTGCTATAATATCCCTCATCCTGGGCCCCTTCCTTGTGTAAGGACCCCCATACTGGACACCATTCTGGTATAATGTCCCTCATCCTGGCCCCCTTCCTGATATAATAACTCCATTCTGAAATAATGACCCCCCCCCCATTCTGAGCCCCTTACTTGTATAAGGACTAGCATCCTGGTATAATGCCCCCCATCCTGGTCCCTTTCCCTGTATAAGGACCCCCATCTGGATATATTGACCCCAATCCTAGTGTAATGTCCTCCATCCTGGCCCCTTTCCCTGTATAATGACCCCATCCCAGTGTAATGTCCTCCATGTTGTGCCTCTTCCTTGTATAACAACGAGGAAAAGCATGACACTACTGATCATTAGGTGCACACTTAAGATCCCATCCCGTAATACAGAAGATAGAAAGCTTGGAAAAGCAGCAATCCATAAATTAAAGACACTTTGGTCAATACCGTAAATCTTCTTCAGTATAATGGAAAAAATATTTATAAGACTAAATAAATCAGGTAAGTATAAAGAAACACATCACAACAGAAAATCAATAATAAAAATTAATTGAAAAATAAATATGACACTTAAAATAAAGTCTCAGAACCAAACAAGAGAATTAAGAAGAACAACAGGTGGCTGTTATTCAATAAATGTCACCCTTTTCATTGCATTTGATTGCAAAGGTTTATATCTACTTTTCATTTTGGGCCCTTACTGGTATCATGTCCATTCTGTTTAAAAACAAAAAAAAACCATTAAAAAATAAACTATTCTTCGTTCCTCTGCTCCCATGATGTGTGGCATCCTCTTCTGTAGCTAACATCTGACTTCAGTGTGCCAGCACAGGATTGGCACATTGACGTCAGCTACCAGTCTCCGATTGGCCAGTGACCTTTATTGCAGCTCAGGATAGAGGAGGATCCCTGTGCTGCAGTACTCTTCAGCTGATCGGATGCATATCTAGCTGAAGTTGATGTTGGCGTCCTTGGGTCCCCACTATATCCCTGCACCCAATCTACATGCATAAAAACACCATGCAGTTTTGATGCACTTGTGGCGCCCCTGCGGCTTCAGGCGCCACAGGGTACTGCACCCCCATTAGGGTGTAGTACTCATCTTGGGTCTAAGGAAGGTAGAGCCGGTTTACACATACAGTTAGTGGGTTGCCCTCCCCAATGGGGACCGAACCAGGATCGGATCACAGGAGGGGGTCACTACAGTGGTGGGTTTACAGGACGCAACTGCACCAGGGGCTCCCCAGATCCACTGGACTGGGGACTCAGGGTCAGGGAGAAGCAACCACCAGGGGCAGTTAGGAGCACAGTGGAAGAGCAGGTTGACCCTAGTGAGAGTAGTGAACCAGCCGGTGGCAGCGGCTGGGGCAACAGCTGAGAACACACAACACAACTACTACAACAGAGAGTTGAGCTTCAGACACAGAGCAGAGCGGACGTGCCGCGTGCAGCTCTGTGGGCCAAGGCATTCAACACAGTCACTGGGGAGAAGCAGGGCAGCTGCTTCCACAGGTCTGGCGCTGTCGGGATACATAATCCTAAGACAGGCATACTTCACGTTGTCTACAAACTGTGCAAAGGTCGCAGGGAATGGCTACGAAAAGTCACCGGACTCGTCCCATGAAACTGCAGCAAATAGCACATAGTATCTAGGGTTGAGGACTAGCGCCATAACGGAACCGCGCTATCAGCATACAGAATGGGAAGGGCTCAGAGACTGACACACACTCACAGCGGACTTGACCTTTCACGTATCCAGGATCGGCTGGAGCCCATTGTAGCAGCGAACGGTACCCTGGTCAGCCATCATCCCCAGGGTAATCCCGCTCCGCCTGTGGGGAGTGACACCATCCCGGCTGCATTTAACATCTGCTCCAGTGAGAGACCCTGCAGCGGTGGCCCCCATCCCTGGCCGCGTACCCCACGATGCATCACCATCACCTTAAAAGACTTTCCTAAACCTCCACCTACCTCCTCCATCCTCCCTACCACCCTCCAATCCTACTTCCTGTACGCCTCGGGGCAACGGAACCGGGCCAGGCCACCGTGTGACAACGCAGAGGATCTGCACCCCCCGCCCGATAACGAGTAGGTTAAAAGACCTGCCCTGTGGGGCGCTACATTTGGCGTCACGAACAGGATAATTGTGCCTGCAACAAATGGGTACTGTGCGCCTTATGGAAATGGAACTGTTTATTTGAAATTTGGACTTAGCCACCATTATAGAATACCAGTGGCGGGAAAATTCCCGCTCTTTGCGGGCTGGAGTGGTGCGAAAGTTAAGCTCAGACCCCGGATGCTGGCAGCGAGAAAGAAAGGAAACTAAAGATGGCCAAAAGGGAGAGACGTCCCTGGAGCTCGAAGGAGGTGGTCGGACTTTAGCTTCATGCACTGAAGAGCTTCCAGGATGGCAGAACCCAGCCTCCAAGGGAGCAAACCCATGCACCTATGCATGTGGACACCGGAGGACCTGGAGGCGGAGGTGCTGCAACTGGACACCATCAAGGAATGTGAGGCTTCGATAATTGGCTCGGTAGCAGTGATGCGGGCCTATGCTAAACCAAGGCTAATAGACCTGCAGGAAAAGCCGAGCGGAAGGGTGACAACTGACCTGGTTACCCCTGTCGAAAGCGATGCCATACAAGAATCACCGACTTGTCTGCCTGCCTGCCTGTCTCCCTTGTTCGGGAGCTCTGTGACCCAACTCTGGAACCGGCCGCCGTTGACCAAGTGGCAGAGGACCCGGTAGCTGATATCTCGGTGACCGACAATCCTGCTGCTCCCAACCCAGCAGCCAATGCCCAGGGAGGCGACGACCAAAGTAGGGAAGATCAGTTTGCTGACCCAGACCTGGATCCAGCTACTGCTTACCAAGGAGCCACATAACAGGCCGCCATCAACCAGACCGCCTGCCACGTTTCACAAGCATCAGTAGCAGGGAGACCTGTTTCCACTGAATCGGGAGCGTGTGGAGAACCGGGAGCTGAGGCTCCAACTGGACAATCGAAGAACACCCACCTGGGACTGGTGTGGGAACGGTCCTATTCTCCCTCCTCTGCGGACCCAATGGAGGATTCCATGTTTGTGGACACTGTTGAGGAGTACCGTCGGGCCACCTTAATCCAGCTAGTCGCTGAAGAAAGCAAGCGGCAGGCTCGGCTGGCCGCGGTGGAACGGAGAAATCTGGCTAACAAGGAGTTTCTTCATTGGGCCCATCCATCGACCGGTGGAGAATTCCATAAAGGTACTGTCACCGAGTTTGACCTGAGTAAGGGGTGGAGGTTCATCACTGAACCGGGACTCAGGAGGGAAGTGTTTGTGTCCCGGCGGGATGTAGAAGCCCATCTTCCTAGAGGTCATCTGTATCTTGGTGACCGGGTAATTTACACTCGGCAGAAAGGGGAGCTGGGCTGGTTTGCTCTGGATCTGGGACTCTGTCGTCCGGATGCGGCAACTGCTGTAACAGCACCCATACTAGTGCAGCCAAAACCGGTACCTGTTGTGCCTAAAGAGCCTTGCATAGATGGGTATTGCCACAAAGCTACCCAAACCCCAAGTAAAGTTACCTGAGACCGGCCGGTCAGGATCTCCCAGGCTCCCAATAAAGTTTTAAGATGTTTACTGTTTGAAAATTATGGACAACCGAGCCAGTGGACATTGTGTGGTCGGAACTGTAGCTGTAAATAATTGTACCCATTGTGCACCCTTCCAGAATTATTGCGACCTTTTTGGTTCTTAGGGACAACAGCTAAAAGTGGTGCACCGACCGGTAGCGCACTGGACTCAACCGTCATCCATAATGACTGGTTTTTCTTTAATGAAGATGTGATAATGCTTTGCTGAAACTGTAATTAATGTTGAATAATGTACCGAATGTAAATGACGTGTAAATATACTCTGTTAAAGTAATGTAAATATTGCCATGTTTATTACCATGTACAGAATGTATAACTTGTGAGTGAATGTGATGATAATGCTAGCAAAAACCATACGGAGCTAACCTATTTGCAACATTCAAGATACTGTGCCTCCCATAGAGGGAAGAAATACTGTTTTTGGTTAAATGCAGTGTTCACTGTAAAATGTTGCAGCCCAGGAGTGCTGCCATTTGCTACCGGAAAATGTGGCACTCCTGTGGCTTCAGGCGCTACAGGGTACTGCACCCCTATTAGGGTGTAGTACTCATCTTGGGTCCGAGGAAGGTGGGGGTAACAGCTCAGAAAACACTACACAACAACTACAACAAAGAGGTTAACTTCAGCTGGGCCAAGGCGTTTAACACAGTCGTTGGGGAAAAGCAGGGCAGCTGCTTCCACAGGACTGGTGCTGTTGGGATACAGAATCCTAGAGCAGGCATACTTCACGTTGTCTACCAGCTCTGCAAGGGTCACGGGGAACGGGTACGAAAAGTCACCGGACCTGTCCCATGAGTCTGCAGCAAATAGCACATAGGATCCGGGGTTGAGGACCGGCCCCATAACGGAACCACTATATCAGCATACAGAACGGAACACTTTACTGACACCAGGACCCTCAAGTGCTCCACGTCACGAGGGTACGATACTTAGCGCATCAAATGAGGAAAGGGCTCACAGACTGACACACAGACTGACACACACACACAGAGGACTTGACCTTTCACGGATCCGGAATTGGCTGGAGCCCATCATGGCAGAGAACGGTACCCTGGGCAGTGCTTGAAAGACTTGTGAGTGAAAACACTTGGAACCACAGCCCCTGTCTGTGCCTCTCTTTTTACCGGCACCATCGCCCAGCGCTGCTGTGCCAACGGGGACTACCATCTCCCCCGCCATCCTCGCCGAGGTAATCCCGCTCCGCCTGTAGGTAGCGACACCATCCCGGCTGCATTTATCATCTGCCCCGGTGAGAGACCCTGCAGCGGCGGCCCCCATCCCTGGCTGCGTACCACAGGTGGCATCACAATCACCTTAAAAGACTTTCCTAAAACTCCAACTACCTCCTCCATCCTCCCTACCACCCTCCAATCCTCCTTCCTGTATGCCTCAGGGCAACGGGGGTGTGCCGTCCCCATGCCAGCAGCCGGCGCTGCTCGGATCTGGGCCTTCAGAAGTGGTGGCTCGAGGGTCTCCGAACCCGGCGGTCTCGCGGACACGCCAAATAAAAAAGGGGACGTAGATGTACGGGCTAGGTCGTAATAAGTTTGTGATGCCACCCACAGTGTGTGGTGAGGTGGGACACCACCGCTGCTGTTACAGGGCGCCCGAGGGAGATGTTGTGCAGCAAGTTGTTAACCCCTCCGATGGTGGCCCTGGGACCCAGTGGCTCGGTGCGGGGGATGGCGACCGCAGGGGATGTTGGTGTACTCACTGTTAGTAAAACACACAAGTCCCTGGTAAACCAAGGTGATGGTGGCCGGTGCCGCGGCCGGTCGCGTTCGGGTCCCCCACCCGGCTGGTGGTCTCTATCTTTTTCCTGTACTGCTTTGTGTAAGGTGGACTTTCCTAGTGTGAAACTCAGGAGTCCGCTCCCGGCTGGATGTGGCCTAAGGAGCCGTGCCCGCAGACGCTGGCCCGTGGGATCTATGGGCCCTGGCGGTGACCTCTTATCCCTAATTGGTGGGCTTTTGTCTTCAATGAGGGACTTTGGGTGGGACAGGACCTCTAGTCCTGGCCTCAATTGGTTAATTAACCAGTTCCAGTTGGTTCTGGTCCTGGCTTCAGGGTCCGAGTACCCCCCTTTGTGCTCTGGTTTCCAGGTCGGTTCCCCGTGTCGGTACCGGCGGGCTACAACCCTGTCCCGGTCCACCTTGGTTCTGCCGAGCCGTCTTCCTGTCTCCTGTTGACGGAGACCACCGTCTGTCTCTTAGCAAGTGGCACCAGGGCTCCTCCCCTGGTACCGTCCAACTTGAACTTCACTGCTGGAGCTACACTTAGCTCCAGCCCACACTCCTCTCCAAACTGAACTCTCAAGCTTCACTCACTGTTTTCCCGCCCCGGGCTGTCTAGACCCCTGGGTAGCCATGTCCCAACCGCTTGGACACGCCCACCGGTGTGTATATCTTTCCCTAAGGGGGGTGACTAGGGTTTTCTGGTTGGCTGTGTGTTTCCTAGTGAGGGAAGGTGTTATGCAGGGGCCTAACTGTGACTACCTGGTTTTGCCAGGGCATCACACTCCCCCTTGGTTAAACACAGACCGTCTGTGGGCTGTCCGATCACCACCATTTATTGAACTAGAAAAAGGAGATAAAACGGGTAAATCATCTTACAATTAGAATAACATATTTACATAAAAGTATATTTTAACTCTTCCCTTACGGGAGGCATTTTGCTTAAACGTTGCACATATAAACAACCGGGACGGGACGGACTGGGTCCTTCTCACCTCACCCATCCAAAACAACCTAACCCTGATGCCACCTCTAAAACACAGGTTGGCACCCCTTGCCCAAGTCCAGGGTAAGTCTGGGTGTTGCCCAAACGGGCCAGGTAAAAAGTTCCTTACCCGGCAGTCCTTTTTCAAGGCCCCCACGTCCAGGGGCCCCTGACCCGGAGGGTAGTCACCGATTTTGCTGGTGACAGGGCCTCGGCCGACTCTACCGCAGGCCCATCCTCCAACCAGCCTCTCCAGAGACTGTGGCTTGGTGAAAAGGTTGCTCAGGGATTATTTACAAGACCCAAAATTATATGGGTTGGCTCGCAAGTTCTAAGCCATTGTCTTCAGAAACGGGGGTTTAACTGTAAACCGGGATCAACAGACGGTCCGAACGGGGACTTTGCAGGGGAGGTAGCCAGGAACTGCTACCTAACTTTCTTAATTTGGTGACGACCTCAGTTGATTGGCATTCATTCACACTCATATTTACACAATGAACAGACACCACCCACTAGATTGCGGTCTCTCTGTACCTAAGTGGTGGGTGACCCAAGTTACGGCATGTGGACCTTCTAAGCACTCTAGGTTCACATGGGACCGGTGGGGGAGAGGGAAGTACAGCCCCTCTTCCCCAACGTCGGGTATGGCTGGCAGAGACCTGCGGGGGCGGGGTGTAGGTGCATCCCTGGGTGCTGGTGCTGGTGTGTTGCTGATAGGCTCTTCTGGCTCTACATCTTCCATGGGTTGTGGGAACATGATAACGGGAACAATCACCCCTCCATTCTGCATAGGCCAATCAGCCGGAAAATCACCCATCACAGTGTGGATCACCTCTTTCTTCTGTTCCACAGTCGGCGCAGGAGGGGAAACCTCTTCCAGCATCTTCAGGGGTTCTGGGCACTTCTTCAGGTGGTCCCTGGAAACAGTGGCCATAGTCTTTCCCTGATCGCAACTAACAAGGTATGTTTTCTGGTCTTCCCACCCAGTGGGTTGGATAACATAAGGGGTCCTCTCCCACTGATCATCCAGCTTGTGCGTCCTTCTCTTCCTCTTCAATACTACATCTCTAGGTCCAAAAGGGGCAGCCCGAGCTCGCTTGTTGAAACATTGCTCTTGCCTCTCCCGGCTATGGCGCAGGTTCCTTTCCACATATTCCTGGATCTGCCGGTACTGCTTCTGTCGCTTGATGTCCCAATTGGCAGTGGGGGGAAGGGTTTCAGGTACCTCGACGTCTAATTCTAGATCCACCAGCAACGTTCCAGGCCGGGCTCTCATCAGGTACGCAGGCGTGCACTTAGTGGAGCTGCAGGTGATATTATTGTACATGTCCATCAAGTCGGGCAGCTTCTCGGGCCACAAGTTTCGTTCTTCCAGAGGCAGGGTTTTGAGGAGGTTAAGAAGCAAGTGATTCATTTTCTCGCACATCCTGTTAGTCTGGGCATGGTAGGCCGTCGTCCGGATCTTCTTGCACCCATACAAGTTGCAAAACTCTTGAAACACCTCTGCCTCGAATGCCGGGCCCTGGTCCGTAAGCACCTTCTCCGGGTAGCCATGCGGCCGGCAGAAGTACGCCTGGAAGACCCTTGTTGCAGTACGGCCCGTTAAGTCCTTAACAGGGCCACCACCATGAACCTGGAGTAGTGGTCTACGATGGTCAGGGTGTACGTATATCCGCTTCGGCTAGGCGTGAGCTTGACATGGTCCAGGGCTACCAACTCCAATGGCTGGCGGGTGACAATCGGCTGCAGCGGGGCCTTCTGACTGGTTTTGTCCCGTCTTCTCAGCCCACAGGGACCACATTCTCTGCACCAGGCCTCTACGGACTCTCACATCCCGCTCCAGTAGAAGCGTTCCCTCATCTCTAACTTCTTCCAGCCGAAATGTCCGACCCCGTCATGATAAGCCTTCAGGACCTTGGGTACGTATGGCTGCGGCACCACCAGCTGGCGGACCTTCTCGTGCGTCTTCGGGTTGATCAATGCCCTGTACAGCTTACCCTGTTGCAAGTAAAGGCGGTCCCTCTCTTTCCACAACCACTGAGCTTCGGAGGGGGCTGTAGGCTCTAACCTGGAAGCATCTTGAGCAATCATCATTTTTACTAGCCGGACCGCGGGTTCCTGATCTTGGGCTTCTCGCCACCCATGGCGCGGTAATGGGTCAAAGTTCACTTGCTGCTGGCCGACATAGTGCTTTTCATCCCTTGGCTGATGGAACGCGGGCAGCTCGATTTCCTCCAAACCATCTTCCTCCACCCCTTCATCGGATAGGTGCGGCATCCGAGACAATGCATCCGCGTTGGTGTTCTTGCGGCCAGCCCTGTACTTAATGGTGAAGTCATAGTTGGCTAGCCGGGCTACCCATCGTTGTTCCAGGGCCCCCAATTTTGCCATGTCCAGGTGAGTCAAAGGGTTGTTGTCCGAATAAGCGGTGAACTTTGCCGATGCCAGGTAATGCTTGAACCTCTCCGTTATTGCCTAGACGAGTGCCAAGAACTCCAACTTGAAAGAGCTGTAATTCTCGGGGTTTCTCTCCGTAGGCCGGAACTTCCTGCTTGCATAGGCAATCACTTTCTCCTTGCCAACTTGCAACTGGGACAGGACAGCACCCAAGCCCACATTGCTGGCGTCCGTGTAGAGAATGAACGGGAGACCATAGTCGGGATAGGCCAGGATTTCTTCTCCAGTTAGGGCCGACTTCAGTTGCTGGAAGGACTCCTCGTGCTTCTCACCCCAGGCAAATGGGGGTCCAGGATTTCTGCCATTCTTGGTCTGTCCCATGAGGAGGTCTTGCATGGGTGCGGCCATCTTGGTGTATCCTTTGATGAAGCGACGGTAGTAGCCCACCAGGCCCAAGAACTGCCGCACCTCTGTAATTGTGGTAGGCTGCGGCCAACTCTGGATGGCAGTGATTTTCTCGGGATCCGGGGCCATACCTTCAGCACTCACCACATGCCCGAGGTACTGCACTCTGGGCTTCAACATATGGCACTTAGAGGGCTTCAATTTCATCCCATACTTTGAGAGGGCTGCAAACACTTCTGCGAGGTGTTCTGGATGAGCTTCATATGTCTTGGAATAAATGATCACATCATCCAAGTACAGCGGGACTGTCTCAAAGTTGCGATGTCCCAAGCAGCACTCCATGAGCCTCTGGAAGGTTCCCGGGGCATTACACAGCCCAAAAGGCATGCTGTTGAACTCGCAGAGTCCCATCGGGGTAGCGAACGCAGTCTTCTCTCGGTCTTCCTCCGCAACCGACACCTGCCATTAGCCACTAGTGAGGTCAAGGGTAGAGAAATAATTAGCAGTCTTCAGCGCGGCCAATGACTCTTCAATGCGAGGAAGAGGGTATGCATCTTTATGCGTTATCTGATTAATCTTCCGGTAATCCACACACATTCTCATGGTACCATCCTTCTTCTTTACCAGGACCAACGGAGCTGCCCAGGGACTACAACTATCACGAATGCCCCTGCCTTCATGTTCATCAACATATCTTTGGCGCACTGGTAGTGTGCAGGTGGGATCGGCCTGTACCTCTCTTTAATATGTGGATGTGTGGCGGTGGGAATATGTTGCTGAACCCCCTTAATCCTCTTGAAATCTAACGGGTGTTTACTGAATACCTGCTCGTACTCTTGCACTACCCGGTACACCCCCTCCTTGTGATGTGCGGGTGTAGATTCGGTACCGACATGTAGCTCCCGGCACCACTCCTGTAACTGTTTGGATGGGGTGTCACTGACTGACTGTGATGCGGTGATAGTGGAGGTTGCTACGTTAATGGCGTCTGCGTCTACAGGGAATAATTTAGCAATGGTGGCATAGCGGGGTAGCCTAATTTCTTCCTCTCCGCAGTTCATCACTTTCACGGGCACCTGTCCTTTCTTGACATCAATCACCCCTCTGGCTGCCATCACTGTGGGCCAATGCTCGGACGGCAGAGGCTCCACCACTGCCTGGTAATCCTGTCCACGGGAACCCACTGCTGCTCTACACCAGATCATCATTTCACTCTGCGGAGGTGTGACGCCCTGGGCAAGCCAGGGGTCACAGGTCATAACACCACCACACCCTACACCCCAGTTAGGAACACCAAAGCTAACCCAAAATCCTTGTTGCCTTCCTCCAGGAACTGGTGTCCACACCAGGGGGTGGGCCAGGCAGTTGGCTCCGCCCACCGAGGAGTACACAGCCCTGGAGGCGGGAAGAACCAGGCAGATAGAGTTTGGAGGGAGAAGTGGAAGGAGTAAACAGTGAAGTGGAAGTAGAAGGAAGTGAAGTGGTAGAGGAGCTTAGGAGAGAAGCTGAAGTAAAGTGAAAAGTGACAGTTTGTAAAGCCTGAAGTTGGTCCGGGTGTGTGCCCCGGACTGAGAGACAGCAAGGTCAGCAGACGGCGGTGATTGTCCGCAGGGGTGACTGCTCGGAGGTTGCTGGAAGGACCGCGGACGGGTGGTGACCCGGCGGTCTGGAGCAGTGTACAAGGAACAGTCAGCACCAGGGCAGGGGCCTTTCGGATCCCGGCAAGGCTAGGAGTCGCCATAATTTGCCAAATCCGTCAGTGAAGGGGACGACTGTCTCCCAACAACCAAGTCCCGATAGAAGGCAACAGTCCAACCGTAACAGAGAGACACCGCCACCGCCAGGGCACCAGTTTCTCAGGGCCAGCGCCTGCGGGCAAAGTAGGGCTGCTCCGGCCCATATCCAAGCCGGGGAGCGGGTTACCGGTGGGAACCCATGGCAACCATCATCATCTTAGGTGCAGGAAAAGGGACCGTCACCGTCAACTACTGGGGAAAAGCAAGTGCAGCCGTCCGTGGGAACCGTCTTTCCAGCCGTGTGTTTTACCGAGAACTGTGTCATCGTCTCAGGCTGAGTGAGTACCACAGTGCCGCAAGGCACAGCGCTGCCCCCGCGTCCCTGCGCCCACCAAGCCCTGCATCTCCCACCTCATCACTGAGCCCCGGGATTACCAACCCCTACCCACGGAGGGGCAACACAACAACTGGCTGCTTCATACCATTTCCCCCGGGATCCCCATACAGAGCAGCGGTGGTGTCAACAAATCACCACAACCGTGGGTGGCGTCACGGACAATAACCAATCCCCACACCGAAAACAACCCCCTTTCACTCACGGGCGAGGAGCGCCGCTAGAGTCCTCGGGATCCGGCCCATCGCTCGAGCCACCGAGCAGCAGCAGGCCGCAGCAGCCGCGGCAGCCGGACCCGAGCAGTGGGGGGAGCGTGGCGTCCCCTCCTCCGCCCGCGACAGAGGCACCACTAGAGGCGCCACATCCATCACTCGCACGCCACCAATCTCTCCACCTGACATGTTCACTTGTTGTCGCTGCAGGAGGGCCCGGATTTCATGTTGCAGAGCCCTCTGCTGCCCCCCTCCTGCTGTGACAGACAGTTGTTGGAATAGGTGCAGCACTTCTCCCATGCAGTTCTCGATCACGTTGGTCCCTAGGACCATTTTTGGGGTACGGTCACTGGGGTCATTCTGCACTACAATTAGCCCTTGATGTTTCAGCTCTACCCGCCCCACCTTCAAGGTTACCTCCTTAAATCCCACCTGGGTAATAAGGAGTCCATTGGCCGCAATGATGGTCAAACTGGGGTCCGGGGGGGTGAGCTCACTATCAGACCAGTATTGCTTGTACAGTATATAGGGCATAGTCGTTACCTGCGAACCGGTGTCGAGAACAGCGTAGGTCGGGATACCGTCCACAGCAAGGGAGATGATGGGGCGGACTCCAACGTATCGATCACGCCAGTCAGCTGGACCTTGAGGGTCTATTCCTGAGGATTGGCCCTTGGCCTCAGGGGTTGCTCATTTAAAGGGCACCGGCGAGAGTAATGACCAGTCTTGTTGCACTTATGGGAGACGGGTGGTCCATACCGGCTGTCGTTGTTCCTCCTCCGCTGCATCCACAGGAGGTCCTCCGGGCTGTCGGCAAGCTGTATCTTCTTTACTGGCTTGGCTTTTGACGGTAGCTGTAAGACAGCGAGGATCCTAGCGACGTCATCACTCAGGCGCTGGACTTGCGACGACAGATCCTTTGGAGTCCCGGCTGCTGTCGCGGGAGCCACCAGGGCCAACAAGGGGGCTGCTAATGAGACAGGAGCGGTGTCAGCCGGCCAGGATGGTGGGTCGGGGGCACCAGCGTCGACCATCTGTAGTGCTTTAATTGCCCGGTCTTTTAGAACCGCAAAGCTTAAGTCCGAGTGCTCCAGAGACCACACCCGTAGCTGTTTACGATCTTCGGCGGACCCTAGCCCCTGCAGGAACTGCTCCACCAGCATTTTGTTGCTCTAGGCCTCAGTAATAGGGTCCACCTGCTTCAGGGTGAGCAGGGCCACCTGCAGCTTCAAGGCGTAGTCTCGGATTCTGTCTTGCGGGCGCTGTCGGTAGTTATAGAAATGCATCCGCAACTCCGCTTCAGTACAGGTTTCAAAAGCAACTTGCAGCTTGTCAAAGATGGCGGCTACTGAGACCCGAGCAGCGTCTGCCCAGGTCTCCACCTCCTGCTCAGCGGCGCCGGTCAGCTGCCCGAGTACCACAGATGCACGCTGCTTGCCAATCATGGCATACAAATCGAGGATAGTACAGATTTTCTTCCTGAACATCTGCAGGGCATCAGGTTTCCCATCATACTGGGGTAGACAGGCAGCACCAGGCACGTTGGCAAGGAGATCGGCATTACCTGGGTGACCGCCGGGATCACAGCTCCTCCCGCTCCTGGGACCGGTGCGGGAGCCGCCACATTTCCGTCATCGGCCACATCTGCGGCTGCCGCCGCTCCAGCGGCCGGCATCAGTCCGACATCGGGGTTAGGTGCGGACATCTTCCCGCCGCTCCCCCTTGGTCTTTTGCCAGCACTTCTTTTTCTTTCTGCGGCCTGTTAGTTTCGTTTTTCGACTTCTGGGCTCGCTTTCCCGCCGCATTCCCAGTGGGTGGGGCTTTGGCTTTCGCGCCCTTTTCTCGGGGAAGAAGACGCTGGGCTGTAGTTTTCGCGCCCAAAATGGCGACTTCTGAAAATTTGGTAACGGATCATCGCTGACTGTCCAATACAAGGTGCACTTCCACAAGGTAAGTGGATGGTTAAGTATCCTGTTCGTGACACCAAGTTTCAGGGTGTGCCGCCCCCATGCCAGCAGCCGGCACTGCTCAGATCCGGGCCTTCAGGGGTGGTGGCTCGAGGGTCTCCGGACCCGGGGGTCTCGCGGACACGCCGAATAAAAGGGGGATGTAGATGTACAGGCTAGGCCGTAATAAGTTCGTGATGCCACCCACAGTGTGTGCTGAGGTGGGACACCACCTCTGCTGTTACGGGGCGCCCAAGGGAGATGTTGTGCAGCAAGTTGTTAACCCCTCCGTGGGTAGGGATGGTGGCCCCAGGACCCGGTGACTCGGTGGGAGGATGGCGACCACAGGAGATGTTGGTGTACTCACTGTTAGTAAAACACACAAGTCTCTGGTAAACCAAGGTGATGGTGGCCGGTCGCGTTCGGGTCCCCCACCTGGCTGGTGGTCTCTATCCTTTTCCTGCACTGCTTTGTGTAAGGTGGACTTTCCTAGTGTGAAACTCAGGAGTCTGCTCCTGGCTGGATGTGGCCTAAGGAGCCGTGCCCGCAGACGCTGGCCCGTGGGATCTATGGGCCCTGGCGGTGAACTCTTATCCTTAATCGGTGGGC
This sequence comes from Anomaloglossus baeobatrachus, assembly GCF_048569485.1. Classification (NCBI taxonomy): domain Eukaryota; kingdom Metazoa; phylum Chordata; class Amphibia; order Anura; family Aromobatidae; genus Anomaloglossus; species Anomaloglossus baeobatrachus. The sequence goes on from NC_134364.1 coordinate 111,101,024, forward strand.
TGTTGTCTTCTATGAGGGGCTTTGGGTGGGACAGGACCTCTAGTCCTGGCCTCAATCGGTTAATTAACCAGTTCCAGTTGGTTCTGGTCCTGGCTTCAGGGTCCAAGTACCCCCCTTTGTGCTCTGGTTTCCAGGTCGGTTGCCCGTGTCGGTACTGGCGGGCTACAACTCTGTCCCGGTCCACCTTGGTTCTGCCAAGCCGTCTTCCTGTCTCCTGCTGACAGAGACCACTGTCTGCCTCCTAGCCAGTGGCACCAGGGCTCCTACCCTGGTACCGTCCAATTTGAACTTCACTGCTGGAGCTAAACTTAGCTCCAGCCCACACTCCTCTCCAAACTGAACTCTCAAGCTTCACTCACTGTTTTCCCGCCCCGGGCTGTCTAGACCCCTGGGTGGGCGTGTCCCAACCGCCTGGTCACACCCACTGGTGTGTCTATTTTTCACTAAGGGGGTTGACTAGGGTTTTCTGGTTGGCTGTGTGTTTCCTAGTGAGGGAAGGTGTTATGCAGGGGCCTAACTGTGACTACCTGGTTTTGCCAGGGCGTCACAGACCATCCCAGGCCACCCCGTGACAACGCAGAGGATCTGCACCACTGTCCCGGTGACAAGTGGGTTAAAACAACTGCCCCGTTGGGCGCTACACAATAGTGATGCCATTTTTTGCCAGGAGGTATAGATATGGTGCAGGAATATGGTGTAAAAATGTCAGCACTAAATCTGCATATCTTGGCAAAAAAATGCAGAAAAACGGTTTTAACTCTGTTTCAGTGCAATTTTGAACCAGTAAGTGCAAATTTGGTGCTGAAATGTCTGCACCATATTTCAGCATCAAAATTTCAATCCTGGCAGAAAACCGAGGTAAAATAGTACCAGAACTGTTTTTGTGCATTTTTTGCAGAAAGATGTAGATTTGGTGCTGAAATTTGTACATCATATTCATGCATCCTAGCTATACCTCTTCGCAAAAAAGCATCAAAACTGCATCCGGTATGATGTGGTAGTGATGCATTTTTTTACCAGGAGGTATAGATTGGGTGCAGAAATATGCTTTAGAAATTTTCGTACCAAATCTGTATCTCTTGGCAAAAAAGTCACATCTCACTTCGAGTTGACATCATCGTGGGACCTCGTGTGGTTTATGTCAAACCTGGGTATTTTGGGAGTTAAAAAAGGGATGAAACAGTGTAGGGTTTTTTGCATGTTATTTCAAATAAAGGATTTTTTGTGCTTATTTACTCTCACTTACAGATTAGTAATAGGGGAGTCTCATAGACACCTCCCATTGCTAATCTAGGGCTTAGTGGTAGCTGTGTGCTGTTATTTACCCCTTATTACCCTGATTGCCACGGTACTAGGGCAGTCAGGAAGGGGCTGGTAAAGTTCCGGGATTATTGCATCTAATGGATGTGGGCTGCTATTTTTAGTCTGGGGGGCAATAATCATAGGTTTCCCCAGCTGAGAATACCAGCCTCCAACTGTCGGCTTTTATCATGGCTAGGTACCAAAATTGAGGGGGACAGCATGCCATATTTTAAAACAATTATTTGTTTAAAAGCCACAGCCAAGATCAGCATATGGCTGGGGGCTGCAGCCTGTATCCATATGCTTTATTTGTGCTGGGTATCATAATAGGGGAGGACCCTATTCCAATTTTTTTAAAATGTATTTATTTTTACACCACTATATACAAGCAGTCACACACGCTGTCACACAGGCTGGGGAGCGCGTCTGACTGCAACTAACTACAGACGCCAAGATTGCCGGTGGGAAGGCAAAGCAGTACATATGTAGGAAGGTTAATGAGTGGCGCTGGAAGTAGAATTGTGTCACCCAGTGTTGCGGGGTACTCGGTCCTGGGCTGTATAACTGAGGAAATGTCACTTTGGTGGCCGTTGCCTGGTTCTGTGCCCTGGGTGCCTTTTAAAAGGGGGGATATTTACAGGGGATAATAAAAGAAAGTTTGTACGTGACACCACTTTCGGTTTGCGGCTATGTAGATGGAGATGGAGCTGCCGCTGCACAGTTCTCACTACTGGGACTGGTGATAGTGGCAGCCTGGTTGTTAGGCCCTCCGCAAGCAGTGCCAGGCCCCAGAGGATAAGTGATGCATTTTCTGTTGAAAGAATAGGCCACACAAGGGGTTGCAGTGTAACTGGTTCCTTTACTCACTGTAAGCTGGAAACTGGTCACCCGAGGCAGACTGGTCTCAACCACAGGTCCCCTTAGTCCCAGTGCCGATTTAGTGACCTGGTGGCTTCTTTCCCCTGCACCTGTCTTTGGTTGGTGGGTCCCCGTGGCTTGGAGCGGCTGGGTGTCCCCTCCTGGTGGTCTTTTACAGCAGTCCGTATGACGGTAGTGTGAACCCTGTAGGGTTGGAGTCTCTGGTCCTGTTCCCAGTTTTCCCGTTGCTACTGTGTCTCGAACTTCAAGGTCAGTGAGGTCTTTGATGGTCCCCTCACTGTGCATATTTTATCAGGTTTGCCTGGAGCGTTTGCCTGACCTAGGATTCTGTACCCCGTTGGTGTGTAGTTCCGTGAGTACTCCAGCATACTCCTCTGGCAACTAACCGCCTGGGCCCTCAGGTCACTGTTCAAACTCCGATCAGTGTGTCTGCTCTCCTTCACGGTCACTACTCGACTCCCTACTGTCTTTTTGTCTGACTGTCCACTGTCTGCCCCTCCCACCTAGTCATCTAGTGGACTGGATTGGCTCTACATCTAGGCGGCCATCCATTGGTCCAACCCTAGCCTGGTACCAGTCTACGGAGGAATTTGGGGAAAACCAGGGATTATGTGGAGGATTTGATAGTACCAGCACTGGCCTTCTGGGTCCATAGGGGGTAGGCCCTGTGTTACGGTTGCTGCGAGCACTAGAGACTAAGTCCAGATTTCTTGCTACTGCACATGTGCGAGCGCCGGAGACTAAGTCCAGATTTCTTGCTACTGCACATGTGCGAGCGCCGGAGACTAAGTCCAATCTTGGAGCCATTGCACATGTGCGGGTGACATCATCGCTGACACGAGGTCACATGTCTCTGACACCTTCTATGCCGATTGGTCACTGGTCATGTGCTTGTGACGTCTTGCTCGGTGATAGGCCAGCATGACGTCACTCCTGTCGTTCTGGCAGCGGATTGGCTCTGGTGTCCTCCATCTTGGATGAGGCACAGAGTCTATATAAGACCCTGACACACGCCGCATGGTGCTCAGTCCTCTTGGTTCATGCATATGAGTAGACGCTCTGTGCGCGTTCCTCTAGGCATTCCTCTGTCTATGCTAGGTGAGCGCTACCGGCAGGGTAGCGTTCTTATACCTTACAGCTTCGGCTGCTGTCCGTATCCTTACCTCTTAGGGGAGCGGACATAGGCAGGTGCCTGAGGCACATGGTCTGGCTGGGCCTTGTGATTCTACTCGTAGGTGGACGTTGCCGCTAGGGTAACGTTCCTTATACTGCGTCTGGCAGTTGTTCGTATCCTCGCACACTAGGGGAGCGAACAGAGGTAGGAGCTTTGTGCGGCTTACGCTGCTGTTCGTCTCTTTTGCACCACTAGAAGAGCGGACCTAGGCAGGTGCCATATCTAGGGGTTCGTGTCCTCGCACACTAGTGGAGCGAACGCAGGTAGGAGCTTTGTGCGGCTTACGCTGCTGTTCGTCTCTTTTGCACCACTAGAAGAGCGGACCTAGGTAGGTGCCATTTCGCACACACTGCCTTTGTCTCTGTGATTATTAACAGAGATCATTCCACACACCCTCCAAGTAAGGGAGGAATTGCTTTACTTACTTATTATATCCTTCTGTGAGTTAACAGAGGTATTGCACTCTGCCATAGTCTGCAGCAAAGTCTTTGCACGGTGGACCCTGACTGTCTGATACTCCTTTCGGTTATTATCAGACAGCCCCCCGTAACACCCTGCATCCTAGTGGGGATGCAGGACCTTGTAGTTCCCTGATGGCTTCAGGGGCACTACAGAATCAATGACCTGAGAGCAGTGTACAGCCGTGCCGGAGACTCAGAAAGTATAGCGCGCTTGTTTATTCTTTTTTTCTTTAGTTTTCTTTTTTTTTCCCTAAGAACTCCTGGCCCGGCACTCGGGTACTTTTGAACTCACTCAGATCCGGACGTTTACAGTGTAGGTCCGCCCATCACTAATACCTACCAATTAAAAAATGATGGCATGCTCTAGCTATATGTCATCACTTTATTTTTTAAGACTGAACCTTTCAACAAAATAATGACAAGTTATTTTATATCAATAAATAATTTAATGAGATAATGAGTTTTTGTTACCTTTCATTATTAATCATCGTTAATTTATCGTTAAAGGAACATTGCAGATCAAATTTGCAAGTTATTAAATCCCCTGTGCACATTTCCGTATGCGATGCTCCTTTCAGAAAGTCAAAAGCTGTAGAAAAAAATAATAACCCATTAACAGTGAGAATAATTTTGATGCCATAGAAAAGAAAATTCCAAGATTTGGTCCAAAAGACCTGTCTGATGTTGAAAAAAGTTAACATGGTGCCTAAGATCAGTAACAATAAAAATTAATACCATTATGCACAGTACCAAATAGAAGGAGGATTGTTAAAAATCGTCGCTGCAAGCAGCCTGCTGCGGTTCCCGTTAAGCCCAGGTGTCGGCTCCCGTTTTTGGCCGTGCCTCGGGTCGTTCAGCTGGCTGCTTCTTCCTCCACTTCTGAGTGTGGAGAGGTGGCTAGTGCGCATGCGTGCGACGATTTTCCCCAGCCTAAAGCGGGCTTTACACGCTACGATATTGCTAGCAATTGCTAGCGATATCGTACACAAATCACCCGCCCCCGTCGTGCATGCGATTTCGTGTGATCGCTGCCGCAGCGAACATTATCGCTATGGCAGCGTCACATGCACTTACCTGGTCAGCGGCGTCGCTGTGACTGCCGAACAATCCCTCCCTCAAGGGGGAGGGACGTGCGGCATCACAGCGACGTCACCGCAACGTCACTAAGCGGCCGGCCAATCAAAGCGGAGGGGCGGAGATGAGCAGGACGTAACATCCCGCCCACCTCCTTCCTTCCGCATTGCGGCCGGCGGCAGGTAAGGAGACGTTCCTCGCTCCTGCGGTGTCACACACAGCGATGTGTGCTGCTGCAGGAGCGACGAACAACATCGATAATCAACCATTACCGATTTTTGGTTTTGGGGCGACCTCTCCATGTGAATGATTTTCACCATTTTTGAGGTCGCTTAAGGTCGCTGGTAAGTATCACACGCTGCGATATCGTTAATGACGCCGGATGTGCGTCACTAACAACGTGACCCCGACGATAAAACATTAACGATATCGTAGCGTGTAAAGCCCCCTTTAGTCCAGTGTTTTGCCTAGTGAGCATGCTCAGCCTGTTAGTACCATTTCTCAGGCTAAGTCCTCAGTTCAGGCTACTGAGCATGCTCCCACACTTAGTGCGAAAAGGTGTTTTGCCTAGTGAGCATGCTCAGCCTGATTGTGTTATGTCTGAGACTAAGTCCTCAGTTCAGGCTACTGAGCATGCTCCCACAATTAACCCTAACAGCCTCTTTGCCCAGGTGCTTGGACTTCAAGCTGTGTCCAAGTCCTTTGTTGTGCCTTCTGAGCATGCTCAGCCTGAGTCTTATTTCTGAGGCGAATTCTGTTATTAAGGCTACTGAGCATGCTCAGGTACTTAGTGCATCATCTGAGGCTAAGTCCGGTCAGGACTTCACTGGGCACGTCCGTGAGGTGGCAGGCCCTGCTAGGCTGGATAGCGTCAGGTGTCTTGATGATGTGGCCACTCCGGACTGACTCGCGGAGGCCCAGCCCTATGACCTGGCACCCCATCGTTGGTCATCAGACGATGACTGGTAGGGTGTTTTGGGCGGTGCTGCGCTTGTGTCATCAGTAATGTGGTGGTTCCGGATAGGCCACTGGTGATGTCACTGATGATGTGGCACTCCGCTATTGGCTCCTGGAGGCGCCACTGTAGATTGCACTGGGTTTGGGGTGGACCATGGTTGTTAAAAGGGCTTGGAGAGCACACCACGGTGCACAGTCGTCACACATGACCTCTGGGGAGTTACCAGAGCAGTGCAGCTACCATGTAGCCTTAGAGCCCTTGTTCTGGAAGCGGTAGGCAGGGTTAGGCGACCGCTGCCCATCGCGCACAGTAGGGTCAGTTGTCCCGCTTCACCTCCTACCGTTCCAGTCCTGCTATAGCAACCCAGTGGCATTAACTGGGCTGTGTCTACTGCGTCGTCTGTCCAGGTGTTCCCCCTACATGCACGGACATTCATTATCAGGACCCTTTGTGCTGCAAACAGAAGGAGTCCTGGTCTCGGTGTTTGTGGGCCCTGTGAAGTTAACAGGGTTCACAGTTATCCTGATCTGAGTGACCTTTTAACTTGGGTCAGGCTTTATTTCGGAGCTATCTAGCTCTGTATTATCTGCCTGACCTTCGGGTTGCCAGCAGCAGTTTACCATCACTGCACTGTGGACCCTGATTGGCGATTGGGAGATTTACTACCTTTTCCTAATCCGCCCGTCCCCCCCGTAACAGAGGCTATTGCTGCATAAATCTGAAATTAGAATTTATTGCTTCTTTTGGGTGGAAATTTAAGCAATATTTTTATTTACTTGTCAACCATCTATTAGACCAAGATAAAATAGAAAACTGAAAAGAGAAGACAGGACCCAAGGAAACACCTTGAGAAACATTTTTTGTGGATATTTGTAAAAATGTATAGTTGATCTTGACAATTTTCACAATTTTGAAATGGAAGTTGACGCAGAGCAGAGAGGAGTGGAAAATGAGCCTAAAAAAAGAGAGCACCAGAAGAAGCCGTACTCATGTGAAACAGCTGTTGCTCGATTATTTATCTGTTCACGTCTCTATTTCTCATGAAATGACCGAATAAAGTATCCATTTCATCCATGACAGCGTTGAGTGCTGCTTCCTACAGTTCCTTCATCTATTTATATAAATTATATAGTATATCTAAACGGTTTATGAGCTGCAAATAAAAGACCTCTGATGCTGACAATGAAGATCAGCTGATCAGTGGTAGTTAGTGATTTCTTGAGATTCACTGTTGATGAAAACATTTCCCGAACAAAAAGCCCAAAAAACTCATTGCTAGAGTTAAGATAAAGACACTTGAAGTGGTTCACCCATATTTATTTTTGGCCACAACAATATTGTGTTGAGAAACAATGTTTCTCTCAAATATCTTGTGTTGCCAATAGTGCCTGTGAGTGGCGCTATTGCAGCCGCTCTTCTCCAACGCCTGACCCCCGGGCTCCGTCGCCTCGGGGATCCGGTGATATCACGTCAACTTCCTGTTCACCTGACATCACCGCGGAGGGCCCCAGTCTCCGTGAATCACTGGGCTGTGGTCAGAGTTTCACCGCTCATCACAGCATCGCTCCTGCTTGTGGCACTCTGCAAGCAAAGGAGGAGTGAGCAGGGAGGTGCTGCGCTGTGACGAGCAGTGAAACTCCGCTCACAGCCCAGTGACTCACGGAGACTGGGGCCGGCCGCGGTGATGTCAGGTGAGCAGGAAGTTGGCGTGACATCACCGGATTCCCAAGGTCACGGAGCCTGGGGGTAGGCGTTTGGAAAGAGCTGTCCGCAATATCAGCGCTCACAAGCACTATTGGCAGCACAAGGTATTTGAGAGAAACATTGTTTCCCAACCTAATATCGTTGTGGCCAATAATGAAAGGGGGTGAACCACCCCTTTAATGCATTGAATATCACGTTTCCCATCAGAATCAACTTCCTCATTTAGTTAAGATTATGATATTAGATTCCAATGTTTGTGGGTTTTCAGCTTCTTCAAATTTGATTCACAAATCTAATTGGAAATTCACTTCTGGAATAAAATGGAAATATGTTCTGGTTTCTAACTGACAAGTGTTTTTTGAAAAAATTTTCATATAAATAAACAAAACTTTTAAAAGCGCCTGCAACTAGTCGCGGAAAAAGTAAGGGTGTAGGAAAAGAACATATCAGCGTATGAGATAATCGGATTCATCAGAGGAGTATCAAATTTTAGTCAAATTTACGGAAATTTCCAGGTCCCAACGAATTCAGTTTGTATTTTGATTTGCACTGATCAATTACACAAAAAAATACCCATCACCATTTAACACAGTTCTGAATGGTCACAGGGTATCAGACGTGGCCAAGCAGATACTGTATTATATAAAAAGGTCTAGCGAAACCAATCAAGGAAGGCCATCACTGCCAGAATAAAAAATCGGGGCTAGTCAAAGAGTGCCACTTTAGGCCCCCTTCACACGTCCGTGCAAAAAACTAATGTTTTGCACAGTCCGTGGTGTAGGTATGTATGTCTGTCCATGTGTCCGTGTGTGTGTGTGTGTTCTGTGTGCTGTTCATGTTCTATCTGTGTGATAGCACATGTAGCACCCAGGCATATGGGGTACGCGGTACCGGGCAGTGTACGCCTTTGTGATGTCACACTGGTGGCCGTTACCCGGTTCCATGTGTCGCGGGCGGGGAGGAGGGTGTCAGCACACTACGCTCACCCCTTCTGCTCAGGTCCGGCGGCTGCTGCTCAGTGGTGGCTCGAGCTGTGGGCCGGATCCCGGGGGTTCTCGAGCGGCACTCCTCGCCCGTGAGTGAAAGGGGGTTGTTGGGTGTGGGGATAGTTTATTGTCCGTGACGCCACCCACGGGTGTGGTGATTTCACCACCGCTGCTCAATATGGGGATCCAGGGGATGGTGATGCGGAGCAGCCAGGTGTTGTGTTGCCCCTCCGTGGGTAGGGGTTGGTGATCCCGGGGCCCGGTGATGGTGAGGGAGGTGCAGGGCCCGGTGGGAGCAGGGACGCGGGGGCAGCGCTGTGCCTTGCGGCACTGTGGTACTCACTCAGCCTGAGACGTTGACACAGTTTTACGGTAAACCACACGGCTGGAAAGACGGTTCCCACGGACGGCTGCACTTGCTCTCCCAGTAGGTGACGGTGATGTCCCTTTTCCTTGCACCTTTGTTTCTGTGTTGGTAGCGATGGATTCCCACCGGTAACCCGCTCCCCGGCTTCAAGATGGACCGGAGGAGCTCTACTCTTTGCCCGCAGGCGCTGGCCCTGAGAGACTGGTGCCTTGGTGGTGGCGGTGTCTCTCCTACTCTGGTTGGGCTGTTGCCTTCAATCGGGACTTGGTTGTTGGGGGATCTACGTCCCCTTCACTGACGGATTTGGCAAATTATGGCGACTCCTAGCCTTGCCAGGGTCCGAGAGGCCCCTGCCCTGGTGCTGACTGTCCTTCGGTACACTGCTCCAGACCGCCGGGCCACTACCCGTCCGCGGTCCTTCCAGGAACTTCCAAACGGTCCCCCTCCAGACAGTCACCGCCGTTGCTGACCTTGCTGACCTGTCCTGCACACAGCTGGACTACTTCAGGCTTTCTTTCTGTCACCACTCTTGCTTTCCTCCTTTACCACTTTACTTCTTTCTACTTTCACTTCCTTAACTCCTCTTAGCTGCTTACTCCTTCACTCCCCTAACTGTTCTGCTTGGTTTCTCCCGCCTCCAGAGCTGTGTCCTCCTCGGTGGGCGGAGCCAACTGCCTGGCCCACCCCCTGGTGTGAATCATCAGCCTCTGGAGGAAGGCAACAAGGATTTTTGGTTAGCTTTGGTGTTCCTAACTGGGATGTAGGGTGTGGTGGTGTGATGACCTGTGTCCCCTGGCTTGCCCAGGGCGACACACATGCACTGGGCCCTTTTTGTAATGGGGATATTTACAGGGGATTTGTGAATAAAGTTATTCGTGACTCCACTTGTGGTGTTGCGGCTATATGTAGGGAGCCGCTACTGCAGAATGTCTCTACTGGGGCTGATGGTATTGCAGCTAGTATGGTAGTCCCTCCGCAAGTAGGGTATTGCCCCAGAGGGTGTATGGTGCGGTGGGCGTCGGAAGAAGGTAGTCCACACAGATAATCAGTGCAACCGGTTTACTCATTGCTGAGATATTAACTGGTTGCCCAAGGCCGGCTGGTTTCGCCTCCAGGTCCCCTTCGTCCCAGTGCCAGTCTGGTTCTCTGGTACCTTCTTCCCCTCCACCTGTCTCTGGTAAGTGGGTCCCCATGGTATAGAACACTGGGGGTCCCCATTCTGTGGTTTGTCCACTTCTGTTCGCCTGACGGTAGCATGAACCCCGTGGGGTTGGAGTCTCTGGTTCTGTCCCTGGTTCTTTCTTTGCTACTGAGTCTTCGGATTCTTTAGGGTCTGCAAGGTCCTTGATGGTCCCCTTTGCTGTGCAGGTGTTAACAGGTCAGCTTGAAGCTCTTTCCTGTCCTAGGGTCCTGTACCCCGCCAGTGCATAGTTCTGGGAGTACTCCACCATACTCCACTGGAAACCACCTCTCCTGGGTCCCAGGTCAACGTCAACCCGAGTCAGGTTGTCACTTTGCTTCCACCTTCACTCCTCACCTGTCATACACTATCTACCGACTACTCTCCACAGTCTGCCCCTCCCACCTGGTCAACTAGTGGACTGGAGTGGCTTCACCTCTAGGCAGACATCCATTGGTCCCACCCTAGCTGGGTACCATTGTATGGGGGAATGTTGGGGAAAACTGGGATTACCTGGGTGTTTGTTGGTACCGACACTGGAGTTCTGGGTACCTAAAGGGGGTAGGCCCTGCATCCTGGTGGGGATGCAGAACCTTGTAGCACCCTGATGGCCTCAGGGGCGCTACAGCACACAGACAGCACGAACCTATATACTGTTAGGCTCACCAGGCGAGCAGTGATTTTAGTAGACCCACTGGACCGCAACACACAGAAAACCAAGAGGGGCTTGACTATGAACCTGAACCTGGTTTTCACCATAGCTCCTGATGGTGGAGGTATTATGCTGCAGGTAGAATTAAGGCACCACTCGGGAAGACTGGTGTTGCGTTGGCTGTCCCCAGGGCTATCGGAGTGATAATCTCTGGTATAGAATTGCGGCAACAGCTGGTGTAGAGGTTCCGGCCAGGACGAATGGATGGACGAGTGATTGGATGGATGACAGGAGCTGGAGTAGCGGATCCTTCTGGGATGGATGGCAGCATCTGGTGATTATACTTTGTGGCAACGGCTATCGTGGTTGGCAGCCGATGTTGAGGCAACAGCAGGTAGTGGAAGCGGCACTCTGCAATACAGACAAGTATCAGCAATATGTTTAGCACAGCGGAACAGCAACATCTGCACAGGGCTAGGGGATCTGACAACTAGGAATGACTAAGCTCATTGCCCAGGCACCTAGCACAGGGCTATTTTGCCTTAAATACCTACAGACTCCCAGCTGACCTGGGAAGCACTTCCAGGTTAAAGGGTGCTGGCCCCTTAAGAAAAGGGACGTGGCTGCAGGCACCTTACGGGAAGAGACTGGAGCTCTGCATGGTGCACAGATGTTCTGGGAGGCCACAGCATGACACAGAGATGGGACCCCCGCAGCAGGAGGCCCAGACGGGTGAGAATGCTGATGTTCTCGCCGGGGGGAGGGGAACAGGAGCATGTGTACCACCCCACGCTCGGCTGCAGCCGAGCCGCTTGGATCCAGGCTCGTGTGTCGGTGGCTCGAGCGTTTCCGGACCGGGGGTCACGTCGCTCTGTAAAGGGGGTTGGCGTGTTGAGTGGGGTTTTTGGTTTAGGTTAGAGTTCGTGACGCCACCCATGGGTTGTGGTGAATGTAGGCACCACCGCTGCCGGTTACTGGGCACCCTGGGGAGATGTTGGGGGCAGCTTATTAACCACTCCGTGGGCAGGGGATGGTGGCCTCAGGACCCGGTTGATGTGGTGCCGTGTTGGTGCACGGCCCACGGCCCAGTAGTACTACACACAGGAGTCTCTGGTAAACCAAACGGTGGATAGTCGGTGCCCGCAGCCGGTCGCTTCGGTCCCCAAACGGTTGGTGGTGTCCGTCTTCTCCTGCACCTGTTGTAGATTTTGGACAACCGCGCTTCATTGACGGGAGTCCCGCTCCCCGGTGTGTACATAGGGAGAGCCCGTTGCCTGCAGGCGCTGGCCCGGTGGATGTCTTGGCCCTTGACGGTGGCCGTTATCTGGAATCAGTGGGCTGTTGCCTCCTTTCGGGACTTTGGGTGGGAAAGGACCTAGAGTCCAGACCTCAATCAGTTAATTAACGGGGTCCGGTAGATTTAGGACCGCGTTTCAGGGTCTGAGTACCCCCTCTTGTGCTCCGGTTTCCAGCTGGTTCCCCGGTTTGGTACCGGTGGGCCACTACCCTGTCCCGGCTACCTATGGTTCCACCAGGACTGTCTTCCCGGCTCCTGCAGATGGCCACCACCGTCTGCCTCCAAGCCAAAGTGCCCGGGCGCCTACCCAGTGCACAGACAGATTTTACTCCTCTTAACTCCTCTCTCAACTACTCCTCTGCTCCTCCAAAACTGATCTGCACTTTTGTTTTCCTGCCTCTGGGCATATGAACTCCTGGGGGGCGTGGCCAACCGCCAGGCTCTGCCCCCATGGTGTGCACATCAAACCCAGAGGGAGGTGACCAGTTTTTTAATGGGTTGGCTGCTGTCACCTTATTTGGGGATGGGTGTAGTGCATGGGGCTAACTGTGACTACCTGGCTAGTCCAGGGCGTCACACATGAGATGATGCTGGCCTGGTTGTTACATATATTTACCTGTCTCTGGTGCTGTTGTCACACTTGCTTTTGGGATATGGACTTGCTGTACTGTTGTGTATAGTGAAAATCATGTTCTCCTATAAATGCCAGCCACGGACTGGATTTCACAGAAGTACTATTATGACACATATGGGGATCTTTAGCAGACCCCCGGATGTTATGGCTATCCATCAGCGCCTCAAAATCACATTATGAACATATTAATGGGAACCTAGAATGGCACACCCTCCTCCCAACATGCATTACAGCGCACCAATCAGCAGGATTTTTCTATATACCCTAAAGTCAGTGCTATACTGGCACTATCAGGCTGATTCTATACATACCTGCAGTTGTCAGCTCGGATGTATAGGTTTTAGAAACACAAACAAGTAAACTTCATAAAATGAGCAGCTTTTTGAGTGACAACAGCTGCCGATCAGCTGATAGCTGGGGGTATTCATAATGATCCCCACCCCCTTGTATGTCCATCCTCCCCCTATCTGTTATTTATGCTAATTCAATGATGTTAGGAATAGATCACTACACCGACCTAAACAATGATAGCTGATTGCCACTATGCTATTTATTAGACACTCAGAAAAAGTGGCATGACTCAAAACTCATTAAAAACCATTTTATTGATACAATTAAAATAGTTTACAACAAGGATCCTCAGTTTTATGAAAAGTAAGTACCGTACACCAGGTTAGATCTATAAGGATAATTCTATAGAGCACTAGTAAATGTGGTCAATTGACCTCCTACATCAAACATTGCTCTCAGAACTAATACTGCAATTGCATGGCATAAAACAGTGTGTAGCCCATTGCAGAAACTATGCAGTTAACAGGCCATATAGCCCAGCAATTACAGTATACACAGTTATATTGAAGTTGAACCCATTGAGACCGACTGTGACGGTACCACGCGCGTTTCACCTCTTCATCAGGGGACGTCCCCTGATGAAGAGGTGAAACGCCTGATGAAGAGGTGAAACGCGCGTAGGGACAAGTCGCTGTGGTACCGTCACTTCACACTGGTTAGTATGGGTGACCCGTATTGGACCTTCTTTGATGTATTACTATCTGAGTGGATGCTGGAAGGTTGCTAGTTCATGTTGGCGTGCGCTGATGTAACTAATCTTATAGTTAGCACCTTGACACCTGCACAGTCGGTCTCAATGGGTTCAACTTCAATATAACTGTGTATACTGTAATTGCTGGGCTATATGGCCTGTTAACTGCATAGTTTCTGCAATGGGCTACACACTGTTTTATGCCATGCAATTGCAGTATTAGTTCTGAGAGCAATGTTTGATGTAGGAGGTCAATTGACCACATTTACTAGTGCTCTATAGAATTATCCTTATAGATCTAACCTGGTGTACGGTACTTACTTTTCATAAAACTGAGGATCCTTGTTGTAAACTATTTTAATTGTATCAATAAAATGGTTTTTAATGAGTTTTGAGTCATGCCACTTTTTCTGAGTGTCTAATTCAATGATGTGGCTAGAAGGACTTTTGTTGATGTCATACCCATGTGACAAGAAGGGGCGGGGCCTCAACCAACATAGCTGATACCAGGAAGCAACATTATTTTCCGTTGGTTGAGACACGCCCCTTCTGGTCACATGGATATGACATCATCACAGGTTCTTCTAGTCACTTAGTAAAACGCTTCTATAATAGAATTAGCATAAATAACAGATCGGGTGAGGATGGACAGGCAGAGGGGCAGGAATCACTATGTATGCCCAACCCAGCTATTAGCTGATCCTCAGCTGCTGTCAATCAAAAAGCTGCTCATTTTAAAAACTTTACTTGCTTGTGTTTCAAGACCTATACATCCGAGCTTATAACTAAAGGCATGTATAGAATCAGCCTGATAACGCCAGTATAGCACTGGCTTTAGGTTATGTAGGAAAATTCTGGTGACTGGTGCACTTTAAATGCCACTGTCGCAGATTAATAGTGGCATTTAACAAATTAACAGCCACAGGTAGAGGGGGCAGATGATGGCTGAAAAACGCAGCCATCATCTGCCGGGAAAGATGCAGGCTCGGCTTGCGAGCCTGCATCAAAATCGAGGACCCAGCATATGGCACAGATATGTCATATGTCAGGCAGAGAAGGGGTTACTCTTAATGAGTTAATTTCTTCAGAACCATTTTCTGGTTTAATAAAAATCTGAAAGTAATGGCAAATGTAAAATTAAATCTCTACTGAAAAGTTCAGTGCTTTGTTAAGTCTTTTGCATAATGCCATACTACTATGGGCACAGTAGATTTCAGAAAAGATGATAAAACATAACACCCAGTAACTACAATATAAGATTCACAGCTCTACCCATCTCTACCTGTCTGAACTTGATAGAAGGTATATTTAATTGCAATGTTGCAGTGGTTATATGGTATTCTTTTACACACTTTGTGTCCTTTGCCAAAAAAGTAGGTGTATAAACCTAGAGCCCTGTTCACACCTTTTATCATAATGCGTAGACGCCCGAAAAATAACCACCACCTAGGTAAAACTTGTTACTATATAAAATATCCTTGTAATCCTGATTATTCATATTCAGCACGATGTTCACCTTCTCTATACCCAGACTAACCGGCAGATGTACAGTACAGACCAAAAGTTTGGACACACCCTCATATTCAAAGAGTTTTCTTTATTTTCATGACTTAAAATTGTAGATTCACATTGAAGGCATCAAAACTATGAATTAAGACATGTGGAAATAAATATTTAACAAAAAAGTGTGAAACAACTGAAAATATGTCTTATAGTCTAGGTTCTTCAGAGTAGCCACCTTTTGCTGTGATTTCTGCTTTGCACACTCTTAGCATTCTCTTGATGAGCTTCAAGAGGTAGTCAACGGAAATGGTTGTCACTTCACAGGTGTGCCCTGTCAGGTTTAATAAGTGGGATTTCTTCCCTTATAAATGGGGTTGGGACCATCAGTTGTGTTGTGCAGATGCCTGGTGGATACACAGCTGATGGTCCTACTGAATAGACTGTTAGAATTTGTACTATGACAAGAAAAAAGCAGCTAAGTAAAGAAAAACGAGCGGCCATCATTACTTTAAGAAATGAAGGTCAGTGAGTCCGAAAAATTGGGAAAACTTAGAAAGTGTCCCCAAGTGCAGTGGCAAAAACCATCAAACGCTACAAAGAAACTGGCTCACATGAGGACCGCCCCAGGAAAGGAAGACTAAGAGTTACCTCTGCTGCGGAGGATAAGTTTATCAGAGTCACCAGCCTCAGAAATCGCAGCTCAGGTCCTGTTCGCATGCTAACCACTCAAGTGAGCATTGGTGAGCTCGGGTACGCTCGGTGGTTTGCTCAGTGCGAACCGCTTGCAGTCTCTGGTTCTAATGGAGGGGTAAAAGCAATGTTTTCGGATGTAGTGTGTACTAAGAAAAATATAAAACACTCACCCTTCCTTGGAACTGATCTATTTATGGCTGGCTGTATGTGGGCAAAGAGTCGAACGGCTCAATCAGCGGCTTCCATTATACTCAGTACTCAGGTCGAGCCTGTTAGTTTGGGTCCCCATTGAAGTACATGGGGTTTGGGGTCCGGAAACAAGTTCATATCATGTCTGGGTCCCGAAACAAACCTTACCCTGGTGAATCCAAACATCCAAGGATCCGGTCATCTCAAATCTTAATCTAATTTTAGAAAATCCGTATTTTACACATTCTGATACTGGAGGAGGATCCCATATTTAAGACAATTGTCTATTAGTAGAGATGTGTGAATTTATTCACTAGAATAGAATTTAATTTTCGAATTTTAACAAAATATGTATTTTTTCCAGTTTGCTCCATACGACTTCAGAAAAATGCCCAACAAACATAGTGTCACGCTTGGTGTGGGGGAAAACCAGACAAATGATGAAAGGGATGGGTAAGAGGGAAACCCTGTCTTTAAGGAAGGGGGGAAAATGGTGACCCCTGGAAAACTTACCACTGTTCCCTGGCTACTCTGACATCCCTAGATAGGTTCTGCATCGATCAGGATACCTAGGTCCTGGTTGACCCTGAGATAGGCCCTAGGTAGTGACCGAACGGGATGAGCACTAGTCAACCCCACTAAGACCTAAAGAATACAGAGGGAAAACATAAAGGGAAATGTAAATGGACAACTTATCTGCAAAATGACTTTGGGAGAATGACAACAACATGTTTCAACAGGAGATTTCAAACCGACTGCTTGCAATCTGGACAGCATAGGAGTATCCGCTATCACCGGAAACATACCAAGGGGAAATACAGGTATATATAGACACAGGGAGTGGGGATAAGGATTTGCAGCTAAACTGCCAAGATATCCGCAGGGTCCAAAAGGGAAAGAGTTAACCCTAACAAGGAAGATGCACACAACTCCTTTCACACCAAGGAAGAAAGGATGGAATATCAAGGAGTAGTTTGTGCAGCCAAACGCAGCGACCTTCTGCAGCCGGACACCACAGGGCTGTCAGTAAACCGGACACTCCCATGACACACCTTCTTTCACATAAAACCCTGGCTTCCACCTCAACAAAGCTTCAGGCTAATGTCATTGTGCTCTGTAGGTCGTCTCATCAAAGGTCATTATGGCACATACGTGACATGCTGAGAACCACGAGGCGGGCTGGGTACAGGTGACCAATCACGTGACTATTATTATGTTTTTTTACAACATCCTATATTTTTGTGTTCTGGGGTCTACAGTGATCACACAGCACAGCAAGGAATATTCAATTCATGGATAATAACTTCACTTTGAATTAAATTTTTCTTGTAAAATCTGCACGATTTGGCAAATTTGAATCTTGCCATATCGGCTCATCTCTATTAGCCAAACGGAGAGCAGCTCTAAAGAGCATTACTTACCCTGGGGCACAT
Organism: Anomaloglossus baeobatrachus; assembly: GCF_048569485.1. NCBI lineage: Eukaryota > Metazoa > Chordata > Amphibia > Anura > Aromobatidae > Anomaloglossus > Anomaloglossus baeobatrachus. Next base: position 111,118,552 of record NC_134364.1, read on the forward strand.
TGAATTCGCTAGGACCTATGTAATGCTTCATTTCACCTGCGGGGGCATTGCAGGATAATTGAACACCTGTTGCCAGAATCTCCACCAATCACAAGAGACCATAGCACAGCTATTCTCTAATTGGTTTCTCTTCAATAGTTTTATCCAAAGCAAGTAAAATTCCAGATTTCAAAATACAATAGTGTTTCAGAGTTATTCATCACGTTCCTATCGCTTGACTTCTAAATATCTACTGATCAGGGGCTAGGGGACAAACACAAAGCACTGGACCAGTACTGGCGGACAGTCCTTAAGCTGAGGGCTCACATACCATTGGGGGGGTGTAGTGCACATCTGACATGCAGCTTCTAAATAGCAAATTTCATAAAATTCAACTTGAATCATCTTCTTAGCAGTCAGTCATACTGTAATACATTACACAGAACAAATGCTACCTGAGACCCCGGCCTTAACCTGCTGTTTATAATACACCCCAATGTGCATAGTGACACATAATGTAAGATTGTGATACAGAAATGACAATTGCCAAGGAAACTTCAATGTTATTTGTGTACTGAATCCAATAATACACTGAGGAGCAAAAGGGTAACAATGTTTTGAACTTTTGGCTTTCAGGCTCCATATCTCTCCATCCACTACAGCTTTGACCTTCATTTTATAGACAATCATCTTGGCTATCACAAACATAAATGTGACTTGTAACTATTTAGCGTATAATTAGTTAAGCAGATTCTTGTCATGTCACAGCATTGTTACTGTTTTGCTCCTGCTAGTGTAAAACTATTTTTCTTCTTATATATTACAAATAAGAGGACCTTAGCAGCTGCCTCATACATACCGTCACTTCAATACAACCCCCTCTGTTTCTGGCAAGACTCTTAAACCCAGGAAGGTCCCTCCTATATCTGCAAGGGAAACTATATATCAGAAGGTTCCTCTTACTTCAGCAAGGTGCACCCATTTAGGTAACCAGTTTCTCCTATTTCAGTATGTCCTGGGTATCTTTTCTCTTTGTAGATCTGTTGCAGGCAGGGGGGACAGACCGCAGCTGGGAGAGGGGGCTGCTCGAGACGCTCGGAACCGGGGTCGTTGCGGTGGCTTGAGGGGAAGCCGGACCCAGGCCTGAGCACCCATCTGTCACCCGCAAGTGAAAGAGGGGATTTATATATACAGGGGAGGTTTGTCAGTGACGCCACCCGTGGTGTGTGGTGATTTTGGTGGCACCGCCGCTGCCGTTAGGGATGATGCCCGGGACCGATGGAGTGGGGCAGGTGGATGTTATCCCCTCCACCGGTAGGGGAGGTGTTGTCCCGGGACGCCTGTACAGGTGGGATGGTGCTGTGGAGCGCAATCTGCAGGGTTGGACTGGGTGGTGTTGGTGTACTCACAGTTCTAGAATAACTTGACACAGAGTCCAGATGGTAAACCAAACTGCCGGCAACCGGTAGCCTCCGGAGGGGTGTGCTCGGGTCCCACACCCTGGTACAGCAGAACAGGGGCCCTTCCTCCTGCACTTTTGGCTTGTGTCCTTGTTTTTGACTACTCCGCTTGAAACGGGGAAGTCCACTTCAGGTGTGTTTGTCCGTGGGAGCTGTAGCCCGCGAGAACTGGCCCATGGGATCTGAGCAGGCAATTGCGGAGCCCTATCCCCCTCGTTGGGCTTCCGTCTCGCTCTATCTGGGCCTCCTGGGGGTCAAGACCTGAAATCCTGTCCCCAGCTGGTTAATTGATGAGGTGTTTGAAACTGCTCCTCGCCATAGGGTCCAGGTACCCTGTCTGTGCTCGGCCTCAGGACCGGATCCCTGCTGTCGATACCAGCGGGCTACGAGCCTGCCCCGGTCCACTTAAGGTTTCCCGTGACCGGATCTCTGTCACCTGTGGCCCTGTCTACCGACTGCCACCTAGTCAGTTGTCCACTCCTCTGGTAGCCCAGGAGCACCAACTCCTGGCTACCCTGTTCACCATCTCCTCCACTCCAACTTCCCACTGTCACTTTCCACTGTCACTCTCTGACTGATTGAAACTCACCCCTCCCATCATACCTCAGAACCCCTAGGTGGGTGTCGCAATCCGATTGGCCCCGCCCACTGGTGTGTCCATATTGTCATGGTGGGTGACTAGGATTTGATGGCTGGTGTTGTGTACCTGGATGGGGGTTGTGATGGAGGGTCAAGGAGGAGGGAATCCTGTACCTAGGAGAGGGGTGCAGTCATCTGTGACACCCTGATATTGTCAGGGCGTCACACTCCCCCTTGGTAGAACACAGCCCGTCCTCAGGCTGTCCGGCACCGCAATTATTAAACTGCTTCTGAAAAAGGTAAAAGCATATAACATAAAACATTATATACATTTCATTCCCTGACAGGGAGGCACATCACTTAAATGTTGCAAAACAGTTCTATTCCACCAGTCCACCCCAAAGAGTCCAGGTATCCCAGAACCCTCTGGCCTGGAGGTTAGCAACCGGTTTAAGTAGTGACTGGGCCTCGGCCGACTCTACCGCAGGCCCTTCCTCCAACCAGTCCTCTCCAGTGGGTGTCACAGTCTTGACAGAGGAATAAGAAGGCAAATGGGGGGTATTTACAAGAACCCAAGAAAGTTTTTGGGTGGCCTCTGCCAGTCCTGAGGCCATGGTCCATAAAAGCAAACAAAGGGTAAGTTGGGATTAAACAGGGGAAAGGACGTAGCCGGGTTCTGCTACCATTACTCCTCCTTCTCATTTTTCTTGCAAATCAGGTGAGGTACACGGTTAATTGGCATTTTAACATTAACAATTAATCAACATTTACAGTTTGTATATATACATTGCAATACCATATACAGGTATATATAGGCATCACTCACTCCCTGAATCTAAGTGGCGGCTGTACTAGGTTAGGGCGTGTAGATCTCCTCAGCCTTAAGTTCTCTCCTAGGCCCTGTGGTGTTGCACTATCTACGGGTTCCTCACTCCCCATGATGGGCACTGTAGGTGAAAACCTACGAGTGCGTGACATGGGGAAAGGTGCGACTCTAGGTGTGTGTACTGGTGCAATGTCAGCAGGCCTCTCTGGTTCTTTCTCTTCCACAGGTTGTGGGAATGTTAGAACAGGAACAATCCCTGCTCCATTTTGCATAGGCCAATCTGTTTGGAAGTCACCTAGGATGGTGTGGATCACCGTGTTCCTTTTCTCAACACCCAGGGCTGGAGTGGGCACTTCTTCTGGGATCTTCAGAGGTTCCGGGCACTTTTTCAAGTGGTCCTTGGAGACTGTAGCAATAGTTTTTCCTTGGTCTCTGCTAATGAGACAGGTCTTCTGATTATCAAAGTCAGAGGGTTGTATGACATAGGGGATCTTTTCTCACTGGTCGTCCAATTTATGCAGCTTCCTTTTTCTCTTAAGCACTACTTCCCCTGGTGCAAAGGGGGCAGCTTTTGCCTGTTTATTGAAGTGTTGCTCTTGCTTTTCTCTGCTTTGGTTCAGGTTTCTTTCCACATACTCCTGGATTTGCTTGTACTACATCTGACGTTTGGAGTCCCAATCATTGGTTGGGGAGATGGTTTCAGGTACTTCAACGACCATGTCTAAGTCCACCGTCAATCTTCCAGGCCTCACCCTCATAAGATAAGCAGGCATACACTTAGTGGAACTGACGGTAATGTTGTTATAAATATCTACGAGATCAGGCAATCTCTCAGGCCACTGGTTCCGTTCCTCTAGGGGTAGAGTCTTAAGCAGGTTGATGACTAAATGGTTCATCTTCTCACACATCCCATTGGTTTGCAAAACTCCTTGAAGATTTCCGCTTCAAAGTCAGGGCCTTGATCTGTGGGGATTATCTCTGGGTAGCCATGAGGCCAACACAAGTGTGCTTGGAAGACCTTCGTTGCAGTATGGGCCATTAGATCTTTGACGGGTACCACAACCATAAATCTTGAGTAGTGGTCTACCATTGTGAACGTGTACGTGTATCCGCTCCTACTTGGTGTGAGTTTGACATGATCTAGAGCAACGAGTTCCAGCGGCTGGCAGGTGATGATCGGCTGTAATGGGGCCCTCTGGCTGGTGCCATCCTTTCTTCTTAGCACACAGGGACCACAGTCCCTGCACCATGCTTCAATGGATTCTATCATCCCAGCCCAGTAAACGCGCTCTCTCAGTAGCATTTCCAGCTTCTTCCAGCCGAAGTGTCCAGCTCCATCATGATAGGCTTCCAGGACCACTGGCACGTATGTTAGAGGTATATCTGGTATATCTGGCAGACCCTCTCATGAGTCTTGGGATTGATCAGTCCTCTGCACAACTTGCCTCGCTGCAGATATAACTGGCTCCTCTCTTTCCACAGCCTCTGTGCTTCTTCCGGGGCAGTGGGCTCCAACCTGGAATCAGCTTGGGAAATCAGCGTCTTGATCAATCTGACTGCAGGATCTCTATCTTGCACTTCTTGCCAACCGTGATGAGGTAACCATTCCCCCATTCATCCTTCGTGGACACCTCGAGGCCACAGAGCGGGGCCAGGCCACTCTGACATTCCCAAGATGCCTCCATCACTGGCCCGGTGATGAGTAATACCCCGCCCCGTCGGGTGATTTAAATCCTTCTTATCTTGCTAGGTCCTTTATATCTCGGGAGGTCACTCCTAGTTTGGTCTGGTCATCCTTGCCTGGTAAATAGCCCCCGTCCTGCAGATCTCCCTCTTTCCAGGCAGGTTCTCTCCATATTTGCAGGTCCACATGTGGCGCCCTGGACTAGCCAGGTCGTCACAAATAACACACAAACACCCCCACCCCCATTAGACAGTGACACCAGTCAAACAAAAACCCTTGTTGCCTCCCTCCAGGGTCTGATGTCCACACCAGGTGGGGCGGAGCCAAGCGGTTGGCCCCACCCACCGAGGAGTTCACAGGCCTGGAGGCGGGAAAAGTTTTAGTTTAGTCCAGGAGGTGGAAGTGTGAGGAGTAAAGACTTGGGTGTCTGGGTTTGTGGCCCAAGCACTGACAGCAAGGTTGGCAGATGGTGGTGGCCGTCTGCAGGAGTGGTGAAGCAACGCGGAACCGTAGGACCGGGTCGGGCGTTGGCCCGCCGGTACCGACCGGGGAGCGAAGTGAAGCCAGCACAAACAGGCAGGCCATCGGACCCCGACCAGGCTTGGAGCTGCTGACAATAGTCAAATCCGAATGTGACAGGAACCCCAGGGGTTTCCTAACAACCAAAGACCCAATAGAAGGCAACCGCCCACACCGTGAGGGTATACAGCTACCGCCTAAGGCTAGAGACCCAAGGGCTAGCGCCTGCGGGCAAACGGGCTCCTCCGGCATCCATATACCGGGGAGCGGACTACCGTTGGGGATCCATAGTAGTGAAACAAGAACATCAAGGTGCAGGGAAAGACAGCCGCCATCACCTGTCCGGGAAGAGACACTGCAGCCGGCTGCGGGACCCGTCCATCCAGCCGTTTGGTTTACCGAGGACTTTGTGCATCTCTTGCTGAGTGAGTACACCCGTGCCATCCGGCACCGCGCCGCACTGTCCCTGCAACCCTGCACCTCACCAACCCAGCCTCCCCGTCACATCACCGGGCCCCGGGACCACCGAACCCCTACCCACGGAGGGGGAAAACAACATCCCAGCTGCTCCCTACCATTGCTCCCGGGATCCCCATCACCAGCAGCGGTGGTGCCCATCTTCACCACGACCCGTGGGTGGCGTCACGGACTAAACCCCCCAAACCAACCACACTTTCACTCACGGTCGAGGAGCGCCGCTCGAGTCCCTGGATCCGGCCCACCGCTCGAGCCACCGAGCAGCAGCAGTCACAGCAGCGCCGGACCCGGGCGTTAGCGAGCGCGCAGCAGCGGCAGCGCCCTCCCCGCCCGCGACACACATATTCCACATATCCTTTTTAGCTTGCTATGTCCTTTATATCTCGGGAGGTCGCTCCTAGCTTGATCTGGTCATACTTGCCTGGTAGATTGCCCATGTCCCGCAGATCTCCCTCTTTGCAGGTCTACATATTCCACATATCCTCCTTAGCTTCCTAGGTCCTTTATATCTTGGAATGTTGCTCCTAGCTTGGTCTGGTCATTCTTACCTGGTAGATTTCCCCTATCTTGCAGATCTCCCTCTTTCCAGGAAGGTTCCCTCCATATTTGTTGATCCTCATATTCCACATATCCTCCTTAGCTTGCTATGTCCTTTATATCTCAGAAGATTGCTTGTACCTTGGCCTGGTCATCTTTGACCAGTAGATTGCCCCTGTCCTGCAGATCCCCCTCTTCCCAGGAAGGTCCCCTCCATATATACAGGTCAAAATATTTCATTTTCAGATTTCTCAGTGGTCGTCTATAATGAGGAAAATTGTTAATATGTATCACAAGACATCCTTCACTGAAATCTTGGGGTGCTTTCTATTTCGGAAGGTAGCTCCTAGCTTGGCCTGGTCATCTTTGCCCAGTAGATTGCCCCTGTTCTAGCAGATCTGCCTTTTTCCAGGAAGGTTCCCTCCATATTTACTGGTTCTCATATTCCACATATTTTCATTTACTTGATAGGTCCTTTATAACTTGGAAGGTTCATACTAGCTTGGTCTGGTCATTTTTGTATGGTAGATTGCCCCTGTCCTTCAGATTTCCCTCTCTCCAGGAAAGTTCCCTCCATATTTGCTGGTCTTCATATTCCACATATCCTACGTAGCTTGCTAGGTTCTTTATATCTCGGACAGTTGCTCCTAGCTTGGCCTGGTCATCTTTGCCCAGTAGATTACCCCTGTCCTACAGATCTCCCTCTTTCCAGGAAGGTTCCCTCCATATTTGCTGGTCCACATATCCTATTTAGCTTGCTAGGTCCTTCATATCTCGGAAGGTTGTTCCTACCTTAGCCTTGTCATTGTTGCCTGTTAGATTGTCCCTGTCCTTTGGATCTCTCCATATTTTCAAGTCCACATATTCCGTTTTCAGCTTTCTCAGTGGTTGTCTATCATTTGGAGGATTGGTAATGTGTATCACACGACCTCCTTCAGTGACATTTTAGGGTCCCACACAGAGATGAATTTACAAATGACAACATTTTTAAGGGGGATGGAGGGGGCACATAATTATGTGCTTTGCCCTAACTAATATGACTTGCCTGCACCGGGGCTGTCGGGTACTCATTCCTGGGCTGGTTGTGTCCTGGGCGGATGTCACAGCGGCAAAGCCCGGTTCCGTGACCCTAGCAGTGTCGTTTATGAAATGGTGGTAGGATTATTTACAGGGGATGATGATAGTTCGTGATGCCACCTGTGGGACTTGGCCAGAAATAGCCGAAGCTGCGGGATAGGGACTGCTGGGGCAGATGGTGACGCAGCTGAGTTGGTATAGCTCTCTACAAGTAGAGAAGGGCCCCAGGGCTGTTGGGAATAGTAGTCTGTAATGGTGGGGATGCAGGGCCGGAGGCACAGGTGAATAATGGAGCAATACAAGGGTGCAGTCTCAAGGGTTTTTACTTACTGTACAGGTTCCAGGTTAACACGACTAGTCAGTGACCACCTTTGGAGTGCTGAGTTCCACTGTGATGGGCTCCAGTTGATCCCGGGTAGTTTGGAGGCTAAGACCGGTGCATCCTTCTACATTCCTTCTCTGGTCGTCTTCCTACGCTGACCTCTCCTGCCTGTCCCACGCCTACACACACAGTGCCCTGAGCTGGTGTTCGCCGACCCTACAGGGTGGCCTGAAGCTTGTCCCTTGGCCCTATATGGTCACCTTCAAGCAGATTCGTGTGCGGTGTTGTCTTTGGTACTTGCAGTATCCTTAGCCTTCGGTTTTACTAGTTGAGCACCTTGGTTATTCTCCTCGAGTTTAGGGACCGGATCCCTGTTAGCAGCCAAGTCCCTACACTCTGATATGTCGTATGTGGAAAAAGACCATGGGTGTATGGCACACTTCCCGCAGGCTCTAGCACCCCTTCTCTCCTGTACCTGGGCCGAGCTGCACCTGCTCCAGATCACACGTCTTCACTCCTCCTCGCCTACTTCCCGACTGCTCCCTTTCCACAGTGTGTTCCCACTAACCAGACTCCACCTCCAAACTGGCTTAGGGAATGGTGCACTACCAAAGGATAGCTATACCATAGCTTAGTTGCATCAGGCCCAAGCATCACCTGATGGTGTGTTGCTAAATGGGAGTGTAGCTGTATTTCTGTGTACACCGGTCTGTGACCCCCTTCCCTACCCGGGAATGGGATACTACACCTCTGGCTGAGATGCAGTACCTCTGTGGCGACTGAAGCCTCAGGGGCGCTACACAAACAAATGTGTAAATCCGACCCTGACTAAACCTGTCACATAAGACACAATGTCTTACTAAGAAAGGAACACACAAGACTTGTATACCCAAAGTTGTCAGGAATCACTACTACTTGGCAACAGACAATTATGTAAAAGTTTACCATCAAAACAGCAGATACATAATTTATGTGAACTACTTTATTCACACAATCCAGAACTGCTCCCATTACATCTCTACCATGTTATTAGACGGATTTATATTGTTAAGCAATAATTAAGGGAGTCACATGAGAAATAAAGAAAGCTATAGCTTGTTCAATGGACTACACCCTTGTTTCTCCCATAAAGAAAGGTATAAAAGTGGCACGGTGGTGCCAATCCAGCAAAGTCACAAGATGTCGTCATTGGGATACCTGCTGCTGTTTTCCCTGGTTGTTGCACTAATATCCCCGTCTTCGGGATTTTACAGAAAACCACGTAAGACTCGATAGAGTGGACATTTCTTATGTTATGCATTTTTCTCATATGCTTAATTGGATGAAAAAATAATCCGAGCTGCATTATTTCAATATTCTAATAAGATAATTGCATAGTCTATTTTGCATAAAATTGAGATTTTAAAGAAGTAGAAAAAAATACAATTTTTCTGTTGAAACCAAGCCCCTAAGAGAGGGGCAAAAGTCCAATACCAGATGAAGCCCATGATGTTATTTTGGATTTTCAAGATGAGATCAGAAATGAATTCAAGGGCATTTTCAAAAGTATTGTATGAATGTCATTTTTCAGACGCCCCTGATTCATGAAAAGTTGAGGCCACCTCTCTATCAAGACCATCTTGAACAACGTCTGCCTTGATGAATAGGGGCATATTGGCCCCTATTCACCAAGACCAGCATTTTTCACGCCAGTCATGATGAAGAGGTGTGCTCAACTCTTTACGAGTAAGATGTGTCTGAACAATGGCATTTGTCTCCTTGCACCTTGGAACAAATCTTACTCCAAAGACTAGAGTAAGATTTGTGGTGTAAGGTATGTCAAGCTGTGGCGTCATGCCCGCTTTTCGTTCCAGTGATGCCCATTTTGACAGAGCTGGGCAATTCTGGTTGTGAAAATGCCAGAAGTGCTAAGATTTTAGCCACCCTTGGGTTACACAAAAAATTGAAACAAAAATTGAGCAAAAACACTTTTAGAAATTAGTAACATTGACTTTATCGTGAATACTTTTTAAAGTCCGTAACTCATGGGCTTCATCAGATATTTTTTATTATTATTATTATTATTATTATTATTATTATTATTTACTATTATAGTGCCATTTATTCCATGGGGGTATACATAATAGGGACAAGTACAATAATCAAACAATACAAGGCACAGACTGGTACAGGAGGATAGACGACCCTGCCCATGAGGGATCAGTCTACAGGGGGTGGGTGAGGCTACAGTTGGTGAGTGTGGGGATGGTTGTGCAGTGGTGTAATAGTCTGGGGGTTAAGGCAGGTTGTAGGCTTGGTGGAAGAGGTGGGTCTTCAGGTTCCTTTTGAAGCTTTTCAAGGTAGTTGAGAGTCTGATATGTTGTGGCAGAGAGTTCCAGAGTATGGGGGAGGCACGGGAGAAATCTTGCATACGAGTAAGTAAATACCGGGAGACTAGGTCACAGATGTATGGAGGAGACAGGTTGTGGATGGCTTTGTTTGTCATGGTTAGGGTTCCTCAAATTGAGGTGCTTTGTCCAATCACTTATGATCCTGTGAAAATGTAGAAAAAACTATTGCCCAAGACCTTGACTCCATCATTAGATCATCTTCTTTATTTCCAGAATGCCTTTGATAAAATTGTTTTAAGTGATGTAGATAGAGCAGCATAGACCCATTGACAGATTCCACTTGAATATCTACAGTACTATTTGAAGACTTTTTTCATTTGTTATGATCCAAATCACCCAAAGCCACAATGCTTTCATCTCCATGCTTCCATAATTTGGTTCCAATGGAAGACAAATGACATCTTATCAGATGTTCCACCATTTTATAGAACCATTGGGTTCCCATGAAGTTGGGTCAAAATTCTCTACCATAATTCTCTACCCCATCCAAGTTTTGGTTCTTTCTCTCCAAGATGCAGTGGCATGATAAACCTTTTTGGAATCACTGATTTATTGAAGGTTTTGGTGGAGCACAGGTGATTTAGTGACTCTTTTGGGAGGTCCGGGAGACCTCAAGCCTATCGGACATTCCCAATAGAGTTGGCAAGTATGGCATGTATAAATAACGCATAAGACATTTTTTCTCCTCACCTACAAAACAAAAACATACACAAACTGGCATACAAACCATAGAATATAACTTTTTTATTTCTTTTGCAGAAAGTCCCAGTTGTCAGAGTCTAAAGCCATGCGTGGCAGATGCTCAATGCGGAAGCAGCGAGAGTTGTTGTCTTAGCAGCGGATGTGGTCTACGATGCATTAATAGTAAGTGTTCACCTTCTCCCCAAATCTTTTGTGTTTTGTATTTTATTTTTTCTATAGTTTAGTGTATTATGTTGGATAATTATCCTCTCGGTGTTGAAAAAACATATTACTGTATAATTCCAATCTTTATAAGTTGTGAGCTATCCTTATTGGTAATGTCCAACTGCTGGGACCTCATCCAACCTCGAGAATGGTGATCTTCAGTGCACACAGCTCTGCTTTTTCTAGGAATCCCACAAAAAAAGAAAGAAGGCCAGTCCATCTACACTGGACTTTGTTGGGCTGGTCCTTTAGTGAATCCTTTACATTATGGCATTGGTCCACAACTCTTCTACAGAGAGCCCGTTTTGGGGTTTTTAATCATCATCAGTATAGAGTAGGTTCTTGGCGTTGAGACTACAACATATGTAATTATGTTTGACATATGTCCTAATAGACAAATTAGCAGTGTGCCTAATTAGGAGGGGTTAATTGCTCTCAGGTGTTCTCAGGTGCTTAAATTGAACTAGGGAACTTAGTCTGATGTGTGCTCAATACGTGGCTTGTAAACAAGTGGAGTTAGTAGAAACAGGAGTTTAAAAATGGAGTTCAAAGACTGCAAGTATCGTGTTTTTCGGATTATAAGACGCACATAAATTTGGGAGGAAAATGAGGGGCGCATCTTATAAGCCGAGTATAGCTTACCGGGAGGTGCTGGAGAGGGGTCACAGGAGGCAGGGGCTATTCTGCGGGCTGGGCTGTACTGTGGGTGGTGCACTGTGTGCTGTGGGATCTGCTGCGGTGCAGACAGGGATGCAGGGGCCGCCATCCTGAATGTCGGCGGTGCAGGCTTCAAATAATGTCACCCAGAGTCAGCACGTGCGCAAACAGAGCTCTCGGCTCAAGATCTCCTTTGTGCATGCACTGCCTCTGGCCCATTGATCTCCCAGCAGTGGACTTAAGAAAAATGATACCCAGAGGTGGCGCGTGCACAGATGAGATCTTGGCTTGTGATTGAGCCAATAGCTCAATCTGCACACGCGCCGACTCCGGGGGCCATTCCTTTGAAGTCCACATCGCCGACATTCAGGATGGCAGCCCTTGCCTTACCACCCTCAGTGCAGCAGAACCCACAGCCTAGCAGAGCCTCTCAGCACCCCCATCTACAGCGAGCATGAGGGACACCTGCTGCACCAACGGCAGCATCACTCTACTCCAGCACCGCCCCTGCTTCCCCCGACCCTGCTCCACCACCGCTGCCGCCACCTCTGGTAAGACACCATGAGATGGACCCCATTTTTTTTTCCTCTAAATTTGGGGTGCGTCTTATCATCCAGTGCGCCTTATAAAACAAAAAAATACGGTATTTAATTTTTCACAACCCTTATTTGTTTGCATGGATAATGGATAGCAGGATTTGAGGTTTTCTTCAGTGCACAGTATATCGTATGTATCTACACAAGTGGAGGACTATATTAATCCATCCTTTTACATTTTCTACATTAATAGATGTAGACCACCTCGAATTTTCTCTGCTTTTAATTTCCTTTTCTTTTTTCCACAAGAATTTTTCAGTTTCTTCACCAATTTATTTCCATGTGGAGGAGGAGGAGGATGTGGATCAAGCGGATGTTCAGGCGGAGGACGTGGACAATATAGTGGTGGATGTTCAGGTGGAAGATGTGGACAATCTAGTGGACAATACGGAGCAGGAGGATTTTTTGGGAAGAAAAGGAGATAATTTTATTTTGAATAATTTTGAAAAAAATAAATAACTAAGAGATGAAACTTATATCGCTAAAACTATTTTTGTGTTTCGCGAAAAACATTTAATATCTAGAACCAGCCCTGTAGTTTCCTTTGTATCGAGAAATTTGAAAAAGAATATACAGGCAGTATCAATATATTAAATAAATGTAATTTTCCTAAATGTAGGAAAACATACTATGCATTCATTTGTATAAATAAACTTGCTGATATGCTCAGTACTGAACATGTATTTTTTATTATTGCAGTAAATTGTGAGAGCGCACACTAAAAGACAAATCAATAAGAGTAAAAAATATGAAAAAATTAAACATGAAAACCAAATGTGCAACACCTGTACAACAATTTATGTAAATTCTTATTATTTAAGGGATTTGGGCAGATCGATTTTCAGGTGTGATGTTAGTCACTACTTACGGATAGTATAGACGGAAGGGAAGTCAGACAAGCCGGGGTCAGGAAACTGAAGGACATGTCAGGACACAGGGAGTAAATAGACATGCAGTCAGGTCGCAAGCCGGTGGTCAGAATTTCAGGAGAGTACGTATTAGATTAAGGGAGCAGACAGAGACATGGTCAGGTAACGTTCTGAGGTCAGAAGCCAGGAGGAAATGACAAGAACAGGGAGCAGACAGAGACATGGTCAGGTAATGGTCCGAGGTCAGAAGCCAGGAGGAAACAACAAAAACAGGGAGCAAGCAGAGAAGAGTCAATCAACGGTCCGGGGTCAAGAACTTTAGATCAGAAGGCAAGCACAAACACAAGCCAAGACCACAACTGCAGAACCATAGAGTACAACTGGCGACGTTCTGGGATAACATGCTCCATAACGAAACAGAGCAATTACCAGGAAGTTGGAACACCTGAGTAATCAGCACCTCCCAGAACCTGCATACAATCCAGCGCTGTCAAAGAACCTGCCAGATAGTGCTCAAAGAAACACAGCAGAGCATCTCCAAATGCAAGATGCTCTGCACAAAGGAAACATGTCACTGCCAGCTCTGAAGTTCAGGAAGACGCGGCAGAGCATCACCTGTGTGCAAGATGCTCCACACAGAGGAATCGTGACATCAGGACTACGGTCTATTGGCTAAGTCAGTAGTCTCCGACTACAGGAAAGGAGGCTCGCAAACCTCTTAACTTCTGGGATCCCCAATGAAGCTTTTCATTAGCATCTGCCAATCACACCACAATGATAACATTGCCAATGGCCATAAGCCCCCCTATAATTGATTCAACGATCTCTGGTGTTCTCATCATATTAAATAGGCAAAATTGTGAAGTGCTTGTTTTTTCATTTTTTATTTTTAATTCTATAATTTACTACTAAAATTATGGGATTCCCACCTTACCACTATTCAGTATTCTCATGACAAGCACTCCCAATACACTATCACATCCAGTTCAAGCACCTCCACTGACAAGTAGTATCATCCTATCTCCAATCTACCATACTTAAATTATCTCTAAATCCCCAAGGCCAATATATGGGCATCCAGATTTGCTCCTCTGTGAGGGCTACTCACAAGAGTCATCATCTGGAGACCTGCTATTTATGACTGTTTGCAGATCAAAGTGGAGAAGGAGAAGGGGTTAAACCCGCGCAATCCGCCAGATAAATTCAGAGGAGATGTTGATAATTCAGAACATTCTTTTATTCCATGGGTCTACGCGTTTCCAGGTCTGTGACCTCTTCTTCAGGACCAGTAAGTTGATTTACTGGTCCTGAAGAAGAGGTCACAGACCTGGAAACGCGTAGACCCATGGAATAAAAGAATGTTCTGAATTATCAACATCTCCTCTGAATTTATCTGGCGGATTGCGCGGGTTTAACCCCTTCTCCTTCTCCACTTTGATCTGCAAACACGTGGGGCCGCTGCAGCCGCCATTATCTGATGCTATCTATGGTGGTTGTGACCTCTCACAACCTGAATCGGTGAATGTATTTTGATATATGCTAAACCGTATATGTAATCTGGTAAAACCCTATCAGCGCTTCTCTTTTCTAGTTTGCATATTTATGACTGTTTGCTACACCCAGTGATAATTCACCAAGCTGGCAAACAGCTGCGAGCCTCACATTATGGGCTCCCGAGCTACATCTCGGGGACCCCCTCACCTTTGATGCATAGGAATTGGCACAGAGCCAGAAAATATCTGTCCCATAAACATTCGACAATACAGGAAACAAAATATCCAGCCATCTACGTTGTAGACCCTTGAAAGAAGACAAATTTGAAGAAGAAGCTTGAAGAAGATTTTCGATAACATAATGGATAGTTGGGCTGGTGCAAAACCAACAAATACACTATTGTTAAAATAAAGAATATTCTTGTACTTGAAGGAAAAATGACCAAACGGAAGGTATCTTCTTTATATCAAAATGAAAACCTTAAGTAGTGTCTAAGATGGCCCAATATTTACATCCATTCGATCATAGATCAAGACAAGAACCACATGTGTTTACATGCCATGACCGGCTCTTAGGGATTTTGGAGATTGCTTTGGTTCCTTTGTGGTCAATGTTTCAAATGAACTTCTTCCCAATATCTGAGCCATCAATGAAACACTAACAAATAAGTTTCAAAATTCATAAATTACAGCAAAGACACACAACACACCTAATTAATGTCTTAATAACAACCACAAGTACCCCATAACAGTGCCAGTCACTATTCCATCAAACTGGACAGTAATCAGTCATTTCTTACAGTACTGGCCACAGTGACCCCGATATCAGAATAATACATCTTTTAAACCATGAGAGTAATATAGGATGCAAGAAAAAGAGAAGGTCCCATACTGGCACTATGCACTGCCCTGCATCCAGGTGTGGAATGATCGCAGTCGCAAGCCCTGGGATGAAGGGGGGCCACCCAACTGCTTCAGTTATATGGGTGTCAGAGGGAGCACATCCAGCTGAAATCTATCGCGTTGCAGAGACTTGTCGAGTCCTTGCGCTGTGATACAAGCTGCCGACTGTTTGGCAAAAAGCTGACATTGGCGTCCCGGTGACTGAGGGTGATGCATGACAGTGATGTCATGTGTCACTATAGCAAGGACGTAGATGTCGTGTCAGCTGCCGGCCACTGCGAGCTGGCTACACAGGAGTACGCTGCATGACGTGGGAGCCGGGAAGGGTGAGTACAACGGGTTTTTTATTTTTGCCATGAGAAACAGAATGAACCCATATTTACGGGGATGGGAATATATACCAGGAGTTGGCTATGAGGGAGACATATACAGTGCCTTGCGAAAGTATTCGGCCCCTTTGAATTTTTCAACCTTTTCCCACTTTTCAAGGCTTCAAACATAAAGATGAAAAATTTTATTTTATGGTGAAGAATCAACAACAAGTGGGACACAATTGTGAGGTTGAACGAAATGTATTGCTTATTTTAAACTTTTATAAAAAAAACAAATAAACTGAAAATTGAAGCGTGCAATATTATTCAGCCCCTTTAAGTGAATACTTTGTAGCGCCCCCTTTTGCTACAATTACAGCTGCAGTCTCTTGGGGTATGTGTCTATCAGTTTTGCACATCGAGAGACTGAAATTCTCGCCCATTCTTCCTTTGCAAACAGCTGGAGCTGAGTGAGGTTGCATGGAGGCGTTTGTGGACAGCAGTTTTCAGCTCTCTCCACAGATTCTCGATTGGGTTCAGGTCTGGACTGTGACTTGGCCATTATAACACCTGGATACGTTTATTTGTGAACCATTCCATTGTAGATATTGCTTCATGTTTGGGATCATTGTCTTGTTGGAAGAGAAACTTCCGTCCCAATCTCAGGTCTTTTGCAGTCTCCAACAGGTTTTCTTCAAGAATGGTCCTGTATTTGGCTCCATCCATCTTCCCATCAATTTTAACCATCCTCCCTGTCCCTGCTGAAGAAAAGCAGGCCCAAACCATGATGCTGCCTCCACCATGTTTGACACTGGGGATGGTGTGTTCAGGGTGATGATCTGTGTTGCTCTTACGCCAAACATATCGTTTGGCATTGTGCCCAAAAAGTTCGATTTTTATTTCATCTGACCAGAGCACCTTCTTCCACATGTTTGGTGTCTTCCAGGTGGCTTGTGGCAAACTTTAAACAACACTTTTTATGGATATCTTTGAGAAATGGCTTTCTCCTTGCCACTCTTCCATAAAGGCCAGATTTGTGCACTGTACGACTGATTGTTGTCCTATGGACAGACTCTCCCACCTCAGCTGTAGATCTCTGCAGTTCATCCAGAGTGATCATGGGCCTCTTGGCTGCATCTCTGATCAGTCTTCTCCTTGTTTGAGATGACAGTTTGGATGGACGGCCGGGTCTTGGTAGATTTGCAGTGGTATGAGACTCCTTCCATTTCAATATGATCGCTTGCACAGTGCTTCTTGGGATGTTTAAAGTTTTGGAAATCTTTTTGTAACCAAATCCGGCTTTAAACTTCTCCAGAACAGTATCACGGACCTGCCTGTTGTGTTCCTTGGTCTTCATGATGCTCTCTGCGCTTTACACAGAACCCTGAGACTATCACAGAGCAGGGGCATTTATACGGAGACTTGATTACACACAGGTGAATTATATTTATCATCATCAGTCATTTAGGACAACATTGGATCATTCAGAGATCCTCAATGAATTTCTGGAGTGAGTTTGCTGCACTGAAAGTAAAGGGGATGAATAATATTGCACGCCCCAATTTTCAGTTTATTTTTTTTTACAAAAGTTTAAAATAAGCAATAAATTTCCTTCATCTTCACAATTGTGTGCACTTGTTGTTGATTCGTCACCATAACATTGAAATTTTTATCTTTATATTTGAAGCCTGAAATGTTGAAAAATTCAAGGGGGCTGAATACTTTCGCAAGGCACTGTATATACCTGTATATACCAGAAAGGACCTAGGAGGAGGACAAATAAACCAGAAGGGGGATATGTATGACAGAGGGGACATATATACCAGGAGGAGCTCAGGATAGCAACATACATACCATGAGGGTGACATGTATACAAGGAGGTGGACAAATAAACCAGGAGGGGGACATCAGGAGAGGACATATACACCAGGAGGAGCCCAGGATGAGGCATTTATTTAAAAAGAAGGGGATATTTACCAGGAAGGGGACATGTATACCAGGATCAGAACATATATTCCAGGATGTGGGAATTTTTACCAGGAATGGGGAATATTTCTTACTAGGATGGGGGGCATCTTCTTACCAGGAAGGAGCCAGGATGGGGGATAGATACCAGGATAGGAGACATATTTATCATGGATGTGGGACATTTACCAGGATGGGTTTATTTAAATCTGACAAATATTTGGCATCAGGTCCAAATTTCCCCACCGTGGCCTATTAAACTGTAGCTATGCCACTGACTGCATCCATGCCATGGCAGTAAGTGCAATCAACAGTGTCCAGATAAGAGTGCTAGCCACAGTGCCCCCCATGAGTATTAGCCATAATGCTTCCTAATGACATGCCAGAATGCACCTATGAGTACTAGGCTCAGTGACCCCCACTTGGCAGTTTCAGTGCCCAATCAGTTCATGTCCAAATTTCCCAATATAGTTCCAGCTTCGGTCACCCAGATAAGTGTCAGCCAAAATGTGCTTATTCCAAAACACAGTGTCCCGTAAGTGCAAGATGTAGTCGTCTCTGGTTGACCCCCCCCCCTTGGTTAAAGCCTGCTTTACACATTGCTATTTTGCATATGATATCGTATGCGATTTGCAACGCCCCCATCGTATGTGCAGCACGTTCAATTTGTTGAATGTGCCGCACAAACGATTAACCCTCGTCACACGTACTTACCCGTCCATACGACCTCGATGTGGGCGGCGAACGTCCACTTCCTGGAGTGGGAGGGCCGTTCGATGTCACATCGACGTCACGCGGCAGCCGGCCAATAGAAGCGGAGGGGCGGAGCTGAGCAGGACGTAAACATCCCGCCCACCTCCTTCCTTCCGCATTAGCGTCTGGGAGCCGCAGGACGTAGGTAAGATCTGTTCATCGTTCCCGGGGTGTCACACACTGCAATGTGCGCTACCCTGGGTACATTGAACAACCCGACGTGCAATTCATGAGGAATGTACGATGTGCGTGCGATGAACGTTTTACCATTCAATCGCAATCGCACGTAGCTGTCACACACTGCAATGTACCTTACGATGCCGGATGTGCGTCACTTACGACGTGACCCCGCCGACACATTGTAAGATACATTGCAGCGTGTAAAGCGGGCTTAAGGCTCCTGACATTATGAAGCTACATCCCAGTAACCAGATCCCACTCTCTCCGGTGGACATGGGCTTGACAGCATAGGGCCAGGGCCTTGTGCTGAACCTGTGCCCTAAGCAGCTGCCTATTCTGCCCAACCAATGTCTCCATTCATGCAAAGTAGCTTCCCATTATACCCCAGATATGTTATTATGCAAATTCATGACTTTATGTAGTAATCAAGGGAGTCGTGTGAGAAAATGATGAAGCTACATCTCCATCAACAGGCAACACCCAGGCTTCTAGCATAACGAGGAGAACAAAATCAACAGGGTGGTGGCCGTACAGCAAAACCGCAGGATGAAGTTTCTGGGATACTGCTGCTGTTATTCCTGCTCATCGCACTATCATCTCCAACATCGGGATATTACATAAGAAGACCAAGTAAGATTGATGAGCCCAGACAATGCTGGAACTCAGAAGTCATATATCCATATATTTCACTGCATACATTTGCAGTCGTGTTTTTATTGTTGAGTTTATTACATAGAAGATAGTAAGGAAATTGTATATATAAAAAAATAAATATATTCATCACATTTACAATTTTGTATATTTTGCAATCCTTCCTAGTAGATATCAGCACAGGAGGAATTTCTGAGCAGTTTATAGGATGATGGTACAATTTACGCCTATGATTGATTGCTGCTGATAATTAATAGAATTTTGAGAATATGAGAAAACCCGTAACAGAGAGGCACTTACTGACATACTGTACATATGTGTGTCACACAGACTTATTAACATTAACTATATACTTTCATCAGTTCTACATGCAGACATGCACACTACAAATACATACACTGATATATATATACTGTATACACACATATATATATATATATATATATATATATATACAGTATATATATATATACATTTGCAAACTATATATACATATTCTGTACATGCACACTACAAATACATAGACATATGCACACTATATATACATATACATACACATGCACACTAAATGTACATGCTACAAATACACATACATACAGTATGCCCACATCTTATTAGTATAAACACATATGTACCCTGCAAATATCCATGTGCATATTACATATACACATATACATTACATATACATACTAAACATACATATGTACACTTTTTATACAAATATATGCACATTAGGCTAGTTTCACACTTGCGTTCAGCGCATTCCGTCACTATGGAGAATAGCGCAGTCCGTTAACGCACTGCACTATTCTCCATAGAGTTGTATGGACGACGCACTGTAACGCAAGTGTCTGCGTTGCATCTGCTGCACGACGCAGCGTCGTTATTTTGACGCGTCTAGCGGATTGAACGCAGCATGTAACGTTTTTCTGCGTTTGGCGGAGTGTAAAAAAAACGCAACCTGCAGGAATCCGTTAGGCGTCCGTTGGTTTTGTAATGGACGCCTATGGTGGCGGATTCCGTTAGAATGCGTCATTTGACGGATTCTGTTAACGCAGCTGACTTTACACAACTGCGCATGCTCAGATGTGTAAAGTCAAGGAAAAAAAACTACAACGGATTGCGTTATTTTGTACGATCTGTAGCATGCGTTGTGCCACTATATGCAACGCATCCGTTGCATGCGTCACACAACGCAATGCAATGGATGCCGTTCAACGCAAGTGTGAAACTAGCCTTAAATACCCATGTACATGTGCACATTAAATATGTAATACACACTACATATTCACTATATCCATATGTACAGTACATATACATATGTACACACATGCACACTACAAATACCCATGTATATGGCATATAATTTGTATATGCACACTACATATACACACATGCACACTCTCTCTCTCTCTCTATATATATCCATGTACATTTACATTTTACATATACACTTTGTATACACACTACATACACACACACTACAAATACACTTAGTCATATGCAGATTACAAATACACATGTACATATGCACTTTACATAAACACGCTACATATACACATATGCACACTGTATACACACATGCACACTACAACATAAACACATATACACACTTCACATACACATGTTATACATTTATATACACTACATTTCCACATATACATAATACATATGCATATACATTGTATATATATAAATATATATATATATATATGTACACTACATGTACACATATAAACACTCTATATACACACTACATACAATATACCCATGTACTAAATTCATTATATTTCTTCATCTTTGCTTTAGTGAATCTGCCACCTGAAAGAGAAGGTTAGTGAGATTTAGTAGAGACCAGTGGAAATGGTTGATAGTTCGGAATGGTGACAGATACAGTATTCTTCTTTTTTATTTATATATATATATATATATATATATATATATATATATATATATATATATATATATATATATATACATTCTGTCCTTTTTTAAAAAAATAAAAATAAAAAAAAATGTAGTGGTCAAACCTCCTAATTCCAAATGTTCCTGAAATAGTGTTCTCTCTTTTTTTCCTCAGGATGTTCCTCGTACAACCTGCCAGTCAGTGTCTGTGACTCGATGTCAGAGAAGTATTCTGGGTGCGGTCTACGCTGTTATTCTGTTAGCGTTATGTGCCCTCAGGCCAGAGGTTATCAGGCCTATGATAGTCTAAGGGACTGTCCGAGTGGTCCTCGCAAAAGCATGAAGAGTCCTCCAATATATTGATCCGAGTCTCCGATCAAACACAAATCTGGTGACAGGTTCCCTTTAACCTCTTAGATTGCACTGTCAAACTCTGAACTAGGCGAAACGACATACATATATTTTTAATTTTTTTTATTACGTTTATTTTTAATGGGTAAAAGAGGGTGATTTGAAGATTTAAGTTTAATTTTTTTCATATCTTTAAAAACATTTTTTAATTGTTTTTACTGTTTATAATAGTCCCCTTGAGATTGCCTAACCACTTGTGCGATATACAGCAATACCACTGTATGTAGTGAAATTCAACATCTCCCTTGAAGCCCGGCCACAGACAGGTTTCAAAGGAGCGCTGCTATGACAAGCACGGAGGTCTTCAGCAGACCCTCTGTTGTCATGGGAATCCATCAGCAACTGGAGATCACGTCATGGGTATGCTGATGGGCATTTCGAATGAAGCACCTGGTGTGAGTTTGACAATGGGATTTAACAGGTTAATAATCCTAGGTGGATCTCCGCTCCACCAATGATTAGTGGGAGGTCATAACTGTAACACAGAGCCATTACCCCATGAGCGCGCTCCATATACCCGCTTTTGACTTGCGGTGTAATGTGTGGCAGATGTTGTGAAGGGGTTAATAAATGTCTCCCCTTTTAAAGATAAAATATAAAACTTGAAAGGTAATAAACTGTTTTTTATTTCTACAAGGATTCTTTGATTCCATCTCAAATCTGTTTTCGTGTTCCGGTGGTGGATGTGGCGGAGGCTGCTCAGGAGGCAGATGTGGACGAAGGGGTGGATATGGAAAAAAATAAACTTGTTTTCCTTTGAATTATTTTATAAGCGTAATAAATACTTAACATCATACCTTTGTCTTATGATTTGCATAGTCCAATCTAGATGAGCGCTAAAGGGACTCCGTTTGACCAAAAGGACTGTTCAAACCAAGCATAGGTCCTCAATGCTCCCTTAGCTTGGCTAAGTAGTTCAGTGCATTTTCCTACATGCTTATTTGTCCTTATATCTCCTCCCTCTTATTCATTAATTGACAGCTCTGGCTTTGCACGAGCCAGAGAAGGTCAGACATAGATAGAAAATAAGTAGTTATGAAAGGAAATGGAAGTATATGGTCTTGCTAATGGTGATTAGTTTGAACAGTGATTTTGTTCTGACAGACTCCCTTCAGTGTATGGTCTTGCTAAAGGTGCTTAGTTTGAACAGTCATTTTGTTGTGACAGACTCCCTTCAGTGTATGGTCTTGCTAAAGGTGCTTAGTGTGAACAGTCATTTTGTTGTGACAGACTCCATTCAGTGTATGGTCTTGCTAAAGGTGCTAAGTTTGAACAGTCATTTTGTTCTGACAGACTCCCTTCAGTGTATGGTCTTGCTAAAGGTGCTTAGTGTGAACAGTCATTTTGTTGTGACAGACTCCATTCAGTGTATGCTCTTGCTAAAGGTGCTTAGTGTGAACAGTCATTTTGTTGTGACAGACTCCATTCAGTGTATGCTCTTGCTAAAGGTGCTTAGTGTGAACAGTCATTTTGTTGTGACAGACTCCCTTCAGTGCATGGTCTTGCTAAAGGTGCTTAGTTTGAACAGTCATTTTGTTGTGACAGACTCCCTTCAGTGTATGGTCTTGCTAAACGTGATTAGTTTGAACAGTCATTTTGTTGTGACAGACTCCCTTCAGTGTATGGTCTTGCTAAAGGTGCTTAGTGTGAACAGTCATTTTGTTGTGACAGACTCCATTCAGTGTATGCTCTTGCTAAAGGTGCTTAGTTTGAACAGTCATTTTGTTGTGACAGACTCCCTTCAGTACATGGTCTTGCTAAAGGTGCTTAGTTTGAACAGTCATTTTGTTGTGACAGACTCCCTTCAGTGTATGGTCTTGCTAAAGGTGATTAGTTTGAACAGTCATTTTGTTGTGACAGACTCCCTTCAGTGTATGGTCTTGCTAAAGGTGCTTAGTGTGAACAGTCATTTTGTTGTGACAGACTCCATTTAGTGTATGCTCTTGCTAAAGGTGCTTAGTGTGAACAGTCATTTTGTTGTGACAGACTCCCTTCAGTGCATGGTCTTGCTAAAGGTGCTTAGTTTGAACAGTCATTTTGTTGTGACAGGCTCCCTTCAGTGTATGGTCTTGCTAAAGGTGCTTAGTTTGAACAGTCATTTTGTTCTGACAGACTTCTATTAAAGATAATTTTATATTACAACATCAGAAACCAGAAATCAAGTGAAACAATCCTAATATTTGTAATTTAAAAATAAATGTAAACTTTCTATATATTAAACTGTTATTATTCCCTGGACTGTTAGCATAAAGGAGAAATGAATGTCTTCAGACGAGACAAGTCTCATACACTGTAATCATTTTGTTGTGTGGTGTAAAAGACCTGGGTGGGTGGGTACGGGGAGCGTCTTACTTATTGTACAGCCGTGCATTCTTCTGTTTGGTATCATGTAAGAAATACTTATATTTATGTACACGCCGCCTACATCCATGAGGGGTATAAATAAACAAACACTCAATGAAGATTGTTGAGAATCACAATCCGGTGGATTTCACTTTTCTCGCCGGCCGTCGGCTAAATCTTTGAAGCTTCTCAGATTTAGAGCTGCTCTAAGGACCATTGAAGAAAACATAAATTTGACAATATGGTGGCATTAATGAATATATTTATTGTATCATGTTCGAAATAAGATTAAGATAAATATTTTGGGTAGATTTTCTGAGGGTCCATGCATCGGTTTAATGGCCAAAAAAGTTACAAAATTTCTATTTTTGTGCAGAAAATTTCAAAACATTTGTACACAGAAATGTTCTACTGAAAGATTTGTCAAATTTGTCAAAAATCATGTGACTAATATTTGGTGTAAATTAAGGCAACATCACATTCAGCAAAACTGACTCCAAAAATTCCACCAATGCCAAATCTTCACCAAATACTTTTCAAAATTTGGTACAGGGTTTGAGGGACTTGGATTTAGCTTCTAAACCTGAGGGCGCAGGGGTCGTACCTCCTTCAATTTGACATTGATGACCTATTCTGTAAAGAGGTAATCAGTATCACATCACCACATAACATTTAATCATTGAATGTGCAAAGAATATCTTGTTCCATTACTGCAAGTATATAACATTTATCCCCTCACCATGTCGTCTGCCTTTCCGAAAATATCAATGTCATCCGGAAAGAAGAGCCACCAGTGAAACAAGTCCCTTCATTTCTTCCCTCCTAAATCTTCCCCTTTTACCTGTGAGGGATATTATTGAGAAGTGGAAGGAAAGGCAGCTACTCAGCCACAAAGTGGAGACCCCCGTAATGAGGCAGAGCGGGCCCTTGAGAAGCCAAGGACAGAAAAGTACATCAACTGAGACCAAACCTCCTCTGGTATGACCATCAGCACAAACATTGAGCCCCACCAGGAGCTTCATGGCTGAGTGGCTGCAGCAGCTGTACACCACCAAGCACAATGCCGAGCCGTACATCACCAAGCACAATGCCGAGCCATACACCACCAAGCACAATGCAGAGCCGTACATCACCAAGCACAATACCAAGCCATACATCACCAAGCACAATGCCGAGCCATACACCACCAAGCACAATGCCGAGCCGTACATCACCAAGCACAATGCCGAGCCATACATCACCAAGCACAATGCAGAGCCGTACATCACTAAGCACAATGCCAAGCCATACATCACCAAGCACAATGCTGAGCCGTACATCACCAAGCACAATGCCGAGCCGTACATCACCAAGCACAATGCCGAGCCGTACATCACCAAGCACAATGCCGAGCCATACATCACCAAGCACAATGCTGAGCTGTACATCACCAAGCACAATGCCGAGCCATACATCACCAAGCACAATGCCGAGCCATACATCACCAAGCACAATGCCGAGCCATACATCACCAAGCACAATGCTGAGCCGTACATCCCCAAGCACAATGCCGAGCCGTACATCACCAAGCACAATGCCGAGCTGTACATCACCAAGCACAATGCTGAGCCGTACATCACCAAGCACAATGCCGAGCCGTACATCACCAAGCACAATGCCGAGCCGTACATCACCAAGCACAATGCCGAGCCATACACCACCAAGCACAATGCAGAGCCGTACATCACCAAGCACAATACCAAGCCATACATCACCAAGCACAATGCCGAGCCATACACCACCAAGCACAATGCCGAGCCGTACATCACCAAGCACAATGCCGAGCCATACATCACCAAGCACAATGCAGAGCCGTACATCACTAAGCACAATGCCAAGCCATACATCACCAAGCACAATGCTGAGCCGTACATCACCAAGCACAATGCCGAGCCGTACATCACCAAGCACAATGCCGAGCCGTACATCACCAAGCACAATGCCGAGCCATACATCACCAAGCACAATGCTGAGCTGTACATCACCAAGCACAATGCCGAGCCATACATCACCAAGCACAATGCCGAGCCATACATCACCAAGCACAATGCCGAGCCATACATCACCAAGCACAATGCTGAGCCGTACATCCCCAAGCACAATGCCGAGCCGTACATCACCAAGCACAATGCCGAGCTGTACATCACCAAGCACAATGCTGAGCCGTACATCACCAAGCACAATACCGAGCCGTACATCACCAAACACAATGCTGAGCCGTACATCACCAAGCACAATGCTGAGCTATACATCACCAAGCACAATGCTGAGCTATACATCACCAAGCACAATGCTGAGCTATACATCACCAAGCACAATGCTGAGCCGTACATCACCAAGCACAATGCTGAGCTATACATCACCAAGCACAGTGTTGTGCATCAGATGGAGAGATGTAAAGCCACCACCACTAGACTCTGGCCAAAACGTGTTCTAACCAGTGACGGATCAGTCTTCTCTATCTTGCATCTGATGGACAAGTCTGGATTTTGGGAAATGTTGGGAGAGCGTTACCTGTCTGACTAAATTTATGCTAACTATAAAGTATTTTAGAGGAAGGATAATAAGAAGGGTTTTTTTCAGGCTTTAAGAAAACTCAGTTCCAGTGAAGGAAACTGTCTCAAACTGTTCTCAACTGCATGAGACCGCTGCAGCCAATCATTATACTCTTTGAAATTCTAAAAACATGCCAAAAAGGACAAGCAAAACTACTACTTTTAGCAACAATATGGGAGGACATAAGATGATCTTACCTCCTAGTAACATGTGAGAACACGACTCAGGAGAGTTGAAAAGTCTCAACATAATGTATGTCACATTGTCATATATTGCAATAATTTAGACACCCGAGGAATCCCTACATGATAAAGTCCAGTGAACATGATGCTTTATAGCAGAATTGATTGACTATGTCATGTGTATGGTGACCTTCCAATTCTTCCAGATACTCCTCGCGATCTTTCACGTGACCCTGATTTTTTTTCACATTTTTCAGTATGCTACACAACAAAATGAATGAACCCCCAAAAAAAGAAATCCTTACATGGTTGTGTCATCTGAAAAGTAATGACTTTTGGGAAAAGGGGATAAAAAATGAAAGCACAAAAAACAAGTGAGAAGACAAAAAATGGCTCTTGCGGGATGACATGGGTACAGTAAGTGCCCACCCAGTGGCCTACAGGCTAATTTAGTACAGTAATCTGGTGCTGCTTTTTCATCTCAGTCCCTATGTACAACAATTCAATTGATCCAAGTTTGTTTTTGGCTGCTGCACTCTGCATAGGCAGTAGCTGAGATCACAAAACTCTAAGTACAGTATCTCGGATGGTGTTCTTCGCATAGGCAGTGGCCTAAATGACTGGCTTATTTTAGCCATTGAGATAGTATTGAGGCATGTGCACTGCTTATCATTTGTCATTTTTTACAATTTTCCCTTTCATAGAGAAAAAAAAATATTTATAATAAATATTGTTGTTTTTGCACACTTATTCTAAGGATAGGGCTAGGGTTAGGGCTAAATCTAGAACTGGGGATAAGGATAGGGCTAGGGTTAGGGCTAAATCTAGAACTGGGGATAAGGATAGGGCTAGGGTTAGGGCTAAATCTAGAACTGGGGATAAGGATAAGGATAGGGTTAGGGCTAAATCTAGGACTTATAACATCAATGTGCTACATCTTCATTTTGGCTGATGCGCGGCATTAACCCCCTTTTCACTCTGATTTGTATGCACATCTTAGAGGAGCGGACATAGGCAGGTGCCTGAGGCACATGATCCGGCTGGGCCTTGTGATTCTACTCGTAGGTGGACGTTGCCGCTAGGGTAACGTTCCTTATACTGCGTCTGGCAGTTGTTCGTATCCTCGCACACTAGGGGAGCGAACATAGGTAGGAGCTTTGTGCGGCTTACGCTGCTGTCCGTCTCTTTTGCACCACCAGTGGAGTGGACCTGGGCAGGTGCCATATCTAGTGGTTCGTGTCCTCGCACACTAGTGGAGCGAACGCAGGTAGGAGCTTTGTGCGGCTTACGCTGCTGTTCGTCTCTTTTGCACCACTAGAAGAGCGGACCTAGGTAGGTGCCATTTCGCACACATTGCCTTTGTCTCTGTGACCATTAACAGAGACCATTCCACACACCCTCCGAGTAAGGGAGGAATTGCTTTATTTCCCAACTATATGCCTCTGTGAGTTTAACAGAGGTATTGCACTCTGCACTTGCGCTATTACTATTTACAGCTGCACATTTATATACTCTTCCTCACTCATTAACCTATCCCTTTTACATTAATGCTAAATACGGTAGTCGCTGTGACTTTAACAGTACACGCCGTGATTGGCTCTAGTGTCACTGAGACGTATCAGTGTCAGTACTGCTTCCGTAGTACAAGATACCCCTTATCCTCTGCCATAGTCTGCAGCAGAGACTTTGCACGGTGGACCCTGACTCTGATATCCCTTTGGTTTTTAGAATCAGACAGCCCCCGTAACATTAGGACTGAGCCAAGGGTCTGGCAGTTATGGCAGAATATCAGCAGTTACACCGTTACATACAAGTACTTGAGTCGCGTCTCAAGAGTATAGAGGATAAACCTCAGACCATGGTGACATCTGCACATGATCCTCGACTTGCTCTGCCAAACAGATAATCTGGCGATGCCAGATCATGTCGTGGTTCCATTAGTCAGTGTCAGATACACCTAGAGGTCAACTCTTCTCGCTTTTCTACGGAGAGGTCCAGAGTAGGCTTTATCATCTCCTTACTTCAGGACAAAGCCTTAGAATGGGCGACTCCCCTATGGGAGCGCTCTGATGTGGTTACTCTGAGACATCATGACTTTCTTGATGCTCTTAAAGCGGTATTCATGGGTCCGCAGGTTACCCATGATGCGGCCCTGAGACTGTTAGATCTATCTCAGGGTTTGTTATCCACTAGTTCTTATGCCATTGCTTTTAGAACTCTGGTGGCAGAACTAGACTGGCCAGAGAAGGTGTTGATTCCTATCTTCTGGAGAGGGTTGGCAGGCTATGTCAAGGATGCCCTTGCTACTCGTGAGGTCCCTGGTTCTCTGGAGGACTTGGTCACAGTAGCAACGAGGATTGACGTACGCCATAGGGAACATAGACTTGAGGTCTCTTCCTCACGCCCTAAGCATCGGGCTATTCCAGTTGTTGAGGGTCCACCGCCATCTTCCTCAGCATCTGAAACATCTCCCACTCCTATGGAGTTAGGTCATACGTCCTCCAGACTACGCAAGTCTGGTCCTCCTATATGTTACGTATGTCGTCAGGCTGGGGACTATGCCAACAAGTGTCCTAGCCGTCAGGGAAACTCCCAGGCCTAGTAACCATTAGAGGGGGGTTACTAGAGACGTCTTCTGCTCCCTCTAAGTGTTGTATCCCAGGTCAGCTCTCATTCTCTGAGAATACATGGCCTATTATGGCTTTTGTGGATTCCGGAGCTGACGGGACTTTTGTGTCCTCAGGATTTGTAAAGAGACACAATATTCCCTCTATCATGTTAGAGGCACCTATTCCTGTCCGTGTTGTTAATGGGACTATGTTGTCTGACTCCATTACATTGAGGACAGTTCCCTTGCGCCTTTCCCTGCCTCAGGGTCACATAGAGGAGATTTCTTTTCTTGTTTTGCCTGACGACGTTCTTCTGCGTCTCCCATGGCTTCGGACTCATGCTCCTCTAATTGACTGGGAGTCCGACAGCATTATTAGTTGGGGTTCGAAATGTCAGTCCCGATGTCTTCCCTTACCACCTAAGGTCGTTGCGGTTGCATCAACTGATCTCTCTCCCATACCTACACCCTATTTGGATTTCGCTGATGTGTTCTCCAAACAGGGTACTGAGGTTCTTCCACCCCATAGGCCGTATGACTGCGCCATAGACCTTATCCCAGGTTCGGTTACACCTAAGGGCAGGGTTTACCCCCTGTAAATACCTGAGTCGGAGGCCATGTCGACCTATATAAGAGAGAGTTTAGAGAAGGGGTTCATTCGTAAGTCTGTCTCTCCCGCGGGAGCTGGATTTTTCTTTGTTCGGAAGAAAGAGGGTGATTTGCGTCCCTGCATACATTACAGGGGTCTCAATGCAATCACAATAAAGAACAAATACCCGTTACCTTTAATTTCGAAGCTCTTTGACAGACTGAGAGGAGCTCAAGTTTTTACGAAGTTGGATCTGCGGGGTGCGTATAACTTGGTACGAATTCGAGAGGGTGACGAATGGAAGACCGCTTTTAACACCCGAGACGGTCACTATGAATACCTCGTCATGCCTTTTGGTTTATGTAATGCACCCGCAGTATTTCAGGACTTCATAAACGATGTCTTCAGGGATTTACTGTTATCCTCCGTCGTGGTGTATCTGGACGAGATCCTGATTTTTTCTCCTGATCTGGAGACTCATTGTCAGGATGTCGTTCGTGTCCTTTCCCGTTTAAGGGAGCACTCTTTGTTTGCTAAACTCGAAAAGTGTGTATTCGAGCAGTCATCCTTGCCTTTTTTGGGTTACATTATCTCACAAGAGGGTCTGGCTATGGATCCTGCGAAGCTCTCTGCTGTCCTGGAATGGTCCGAACCTCATTCCTTGAAGGCGGTGCAACGCTTCTTAGGATTCATAAATTATTACCGGCAGTTCATACCCCATTTCTCTACTTTGGTGGCCCCTTTGGTGGCCTTGACAAAGAAAGGTGCTAATCCAAAAGTCTGGTCTACTGAGACATTCCAGGCTTTTGAGGCAGTAAAAAGACACTTTTCAACTGCTCCCGTTCTTCAAAGACCCGATGAGAATAAGCCCTTCCTCTTGGAGGTTGATGCCTCTTCAGTGGGTGCTGGTGCGGTCTTGTATCAAAAGAACGGTGTAGGTAGAAAAAGGCCGTGTTTCTTCTTTGCTAAAACCTTTTCACCGGCAGAGAGAAACTGTACCATTGGGGATAGGGAACTGCTCGCCCTGAGATTAGCCTTGGAGGAGTGGCGTCACTTGCTAGAAGTAGCGAAACATCCTTTCCAGGTCTATACAGACCATAAGAATCTGACGTACTTACAAACCGCTCAGCGTCTGAATCCTCGCCAAGCCCGCTGGTCCTTGTTTTTCTCCCGCTTTCACTTCTCCATCAACTATCTGTCTGGGAGTAAGAATAACAAGGCAGACGCCCTGTCTCGCTCTATGGTTTCTACCCAGGAAGAGATTGACGAACCTCGTCTTATCCTTCCCTCCAGGGTTTTTCATACACTCTCTCCTGTGATGTTAGACCAAATCCCACCGGGCAAGACCTTTGTTCCGCCTGATCGAGAGAATGATATACTGTCGTGGGCTCACACCTCAAAGGTGGGTGGGCATTTTGGTATTAGACGGACACAAGAGTTAAGCGGGCTTTACACGCTGCGACATCGCTAATGCGGAGTCGTTGGGGTCACGGATTTTCTGACGCACATCCGGCCGCATTAGCGATGCCGTTGCGTGTGACACCGATAAGCGATTTTGCATCGTTGCAAAAACATGCAAAATCGCTAATCGGCGACACGGGGGTCCATTCTTAAAAATCGTTACTGCAGCAGTAACGAAGTTGTTCCTTTGTTCCTGCGGCAGCACACATCGCTGCGTGTGACACCGCAGGAACGAGGAACCTCTCCTTACCTGCCTCCCGGCTGCTATGCGGAAGGAAGGAGGTGGGCGGGATGTTACGTCCCGCTCATCTCCGCCCCTCCGCTGCTATTGGGCGGCGGTTCAGTGATGTTTGAGTGACGTCGCTGTGACGCCGCACGGACCGCCCCCTTAGAAAGGAGGCGGTTCGCCGGTCACAGCGACGTCGCCGGACAGGTAAGTATGTGTTACGGCTCTGGGCGATGTTGTGCGGCACGGGCAGCGATATGCCCGTGTCGCGCAACAGATGGGGGCGGGTACCCACACTAGCGATATCGGGACCGATATCGCAGTGTGTAAAGTATCCTTTACTTGAGAGGTGGTATTGGTGGCCACACTTAACCAGCCACGTCAAGAGATATGTCGGTTCCTGCTACTCGTGTGCTCGCAATCGTCCGTTACGGCAGAGACCGGCTGGACTCTTGCATCCTTTACCAGTGCCAGATAGACCATGAGAGGTGGTAGGCATGGACTTTGTGGGTGATCTTCCGTGTTCACAGGGACATAGATTTGTGTGGGTCATTACGGACCATTTCTCCCGGATGGTTCATCTCGTACCGTTATCGAGAATCCCATCTTCCAGGGCAAATAGCCAAACTATTCCTCAAGTATGTCTTTAGGCTTCACGGGATGCCAGATAGAGGCCCGCAATTTGGTTCCCTTTTCTGGCGAGATCTTTGTAGCCTTCTGCAAATTGAGTTGAATCTCTCTTCAGCATACCATCCGGAGACCAATGGTTTGGTTGAGCGTACCAATCAATCCATGTGTTACGATTGCTGTGGCACTGGAGACTATATTCGGATTTTCTTGCTACTGCACATGTGCAAGCTCTGGAGACTAAAGCGGGCTTTACACACTGCGATATCGCCCGAATTTTGTCGTTGGGGTCACGGTTTTGGTGACGCACTTCCGCAATCGTTAGCGATATAGCTTTGTGTAACAGCGTTCAGCGATGTAAAATCGTCGCAAAAGCGTGATTTATCGCTAATCGGCTACACGGGTCCTAATTCCCAAAAATCGTTACTTCAGCAGTAACGAGGTTGTTCCTCGTTCCTGCGGCATCACACATCGCTGCGTGTGACGCCGCAGGAGCGAGGAACGTCTCCCTACCTGCCTCCCGGCCGCTATGCGGAAGGAAGGAGGTGGGCGGGATGTTACGTCCCGCTCATCTCCGCCCCTCCGCTGCGATTGGGCGGCGGTTCAGTGACGTCGCTGTGACGCCGCACGGACCGCCCCCTTAGAAAGGAGGCGGTTCGCCGGTCACAGCGACGTCGCCGGACAGGTAAGTATGTGTGACGGCTCTGGGCGATGTTGTGCGGCACGGGCAGCGATATGCCCATGTCGCGCAACAGATGGGGGCGGGTACGCACACTAGCGATATCGGGACCGATATCGCAGTGTGTAAAGTAGCCTTAAGTCCTATCTTGGAGCCATTGCACATGTGCGGGTGGCATCATCGCTGACACGAGGTCACATGTCTCTGACACCTTCTAAGCTGATTGGCCGCTGGTCATGTGCTTGTGACACGTGGTCACATGTCTCTGACACCTTTTATGCCGATTGGTCGCAGGTCATGTGCTTGTGATGCTTTGCTCGGTGATAGGCCAGCGTGACGTCATTGCTGTCATTCTGGCAGCGGATTGGCTCTGGTGTCCTTCATCTTGGATGAGGCACAGAGTCTATTTAAGACCCTGACGCACGCCGCCCGGCGCTCAGTCCTCTTGGTTCCTGCATAGGAGTAGACGCTCTGTGCATGTCCCTTGCGGCACCTATTCTATCTAGGTGAGCGTTATCGGTAGGGTAACACTCTTGTACCTTGCAGCTTATGCTGTGGTCCGTATCCTCGCACCTTAGTGGAGCGGACATAAGCAGGTGCTTGCTACACATGGTCTGACTGGGCCTTGTGGTTCTACTCTGAGGTGAGCGCTATCGGTAGGGTAGCGCTCCTGTACCTTTCAGCCGTACTGTTGTTCGTGTCCTCGCACCTTAGTGGAGCGGACATAGGTAGGTTAGGTGGTCTTCTAGGGTAACGCTCCACTACGCTGCCTCCTGCAGCAGTCCGTATCCTCGCACACTAGGGGAGCGGTCATAGGCAGGAGTTTCAAGCTAGCAGCCTTGCTGCTGTCCGAATCCTTGCACCACAAGTGGAGCAGACATAGGTAGGTGCCATATTGCACACACTACACCTAGTCTCTGTGACTGTTAACTGAGACAGGTGCTTTCACGCTCACAGACTGTGAGACTTCTATGCACTTTTATGTTGTATTCCTCACTCTTTTGCATTTCCACTCCTATGTTACTCTAATAAGGTAGTCGCTGTGACTTAAACAGTATACGCCGCTATTGGTCTTGGTGACACTGTGACGCAACAGTGTCAGTACCGCTTTGGTGGTACAGGTTTCCCCTATCCTATGCCATACTCTGCAGCAGAGCTCTGCACGGTGGACCCTGACTGTCGGATAGCCTTCCATTCCCTTATTATCCGACAGCCCCCGTAACACCATGATTATATACCTTCGACACTTTGTTGCTGAGAACCACGATAACTGGTCCTCCCTCCTACCCTGGGCAGAATTTGCCCTTAACAATTCGCTGGCTGAGGCCACTGGGCAGACACCGTTCGTACTCAATAATGGGCAACACCCTAGGGTACCGGTACCGTATCCCGCTGCTGCACCTCCTCCTCTTGTGGCCGACTGGGCAACTAATGCCAGGGAGGTTTGGGATCGGACTCAAGAGTCGATCCAAGCAGCTAAGGACCGTATGAAGACGGTGTCCGATCGGTTTCGTCGCCCGGCTCCTGTCTTTTCTCCAGGGGATTTTGTGTGGCTCTCTGCAAAACACGTGAAACTTAGAGTGAGCTCTGTCAAATTTGCTCCTCGCTTCCTGGGTCCTTATGAGGTTCTTCGACAGGTAAATCCTGTAGTCTACCAATTGAAGTTACCCGTCCATCTTAGGATCCATGACAAATTCTATGTCTCACTGCTAAAGCCGGCTATTTTACCTCACGCTTGTGAAGTGCACTCTCCTGCCTCTGATTCCTCTCGCTCTAGCTATGAGGTACGAGCCATAGTTGGTTCTAAGATGGTTAGAGGGCGCAGGTTCTTTTTGATAGACTGGGAGGGCTACGGCCCAGAACATCGCTCTTGGGAGCCTGAGGAGGCTGTCCATGCTCCCGACTTAGTTGCCGATTACCTGCGTCGCCGAGAGGGGGGCCCTTGAGGGGGAGGTAGTGTTACGGTTGCTGTGGCACTGGAGACTATGTTCGGATTTCTTGCTACTGCACGTGTGCAAGTGTCGCGGGCGGGGAGGAGGGTGTCGGCACACCGCGCTCACCCCTTCTGCTCGGGTCCGGCAGTTGCTCCTGGTGGCTCGAGCTGTGGGCCGGATCCCGGGGTGTCTCGAGCGACACTCCTCGCCCATGAGTGAAAGGGGGTGTTTGTTGGGTGTGGGGATTGTTATAGTTCGTGACGCCACCCACGGTTGTGGCGATTGCACCACCGCTGCTCAGTATGGGGGTCCCGGGGATGGTGATGCGGAGCAGCCAGATGTTGTGTTGCCCCTCCGTGGGTAGGGGTTGGTGATCCCGGGGCCCAGTGAAGAGATGTAAAGTGTAGGGCCCGGTGGGCGCAGGGACGCGGGGGCAGCCTGAGACACGGACACAGTTTGTACGGTAAACCAACGGCTGGTAGGACGGTCCCACAGACGGCTGCACCTGCACTCCCGGTAGGTGACAGTGACGTCTCTCTTCCTTGCACCTGTGTTGTCTGATGGTATCGGTGGATTCCCTCCGGTTACCCGCTCCCCGACTGCAATCTGGGCCGGAGGAGCTCTACACTTTGCCCGCAGGCGCTGGCCCTGGGGAAACTGGTGCCCTGGCGGTGGCGGTGTCTCCCCGGTAATGGTTGGGCTGTTGCCGTCAATCGGGACTTGGTTGTTGGGGTATCTGCGTCCCCGTCACTGACAGATTTGGCAAATCTGGCGACTCCTAGCCTTCCCGGGGTCCGAGAGGCCCCTGCCCTGGTGCTGACTGTCCTTCGGAACACTGCTCCAGACCACCGGGCACACAGCCAACGGGGTCCTTCCAGGAACTTCCAAACGGTCCCCCTCCGGACAGTCACCGCCGTCGCTGACCTTGCTGTTCTGGCCCTACACAAAGCTGGGCTCTCAGGCTTTCTTTCCTTCTGTCACTTTACTTGCTTTTCTCCTTTACACTTCTCTACTTTCACCACTTTCACTTCTCTGTTTACTCTAGCCCTCAGCTAGACTTCACTTTTCCCCTGCCCGGGGCTATCTGCCTGGTTACTTCCTGCCTCCAGAGCTGTGAGCTCCTCGATGGGCGGAGCCAACTGCCTGGCCCGCCCCCTGGTGTGCATCAACAGACTCCTGGAGGAAGGCAACAAGGATTTTTGGTTAGCAGATGTGCCTACCTGGAGTGTGGGGTGTGGTGGTGTTGTGACCCGTGTCCCCTGGCTTGCCCAGGGCGACACATTCCCCCTTAGCAAAATGCAGACCGTCCGCGGGCTGCCGTCCTACACCGGTTTTATTTTTCTGTAAAAAGGGGATAACAGGGTTAAGCAAAAACATAAATACATTTTTAATCAAAACTCTTCCCAAGACGGGAGGCACATTTACTTAAACGTTGCAACGGTTTACGGCTACGGTTTCCGCTCTCTCCCACCCAAGCAACCTGGCCCTGATGCTGCCCCTAAAGCCCAGGCAGCACCCCTTGACCCACAGTCCAGCACAAGTTACCCGAGCGGGATCTGTCCTTCCCCTCCAGAGGGTAGCCACCGGTTCCTTTGGTGGCTGGGCCCCAGCCTGCTCTGCTCAGGGCCCTCCCTCCAACCTGCCTCTCCGGAGGCGGCATTGCGGAAACGGTAACGGTAACCAACATATTTACAAGCCACTTAACGTTTGTGGTGCCCTGCAAGTTCACGGGCTTGTCCATGGATAGTTCCCATGCATTTTAAACGGTCCCCACAGGGACAACGGTGCCGGCTCCAGCCGGTTCAATCAAGCAGATAATCAGGTAAAAACTC
The DNA here is from genome assembly GCF_048569485.1 of Anomaloglossus baeobatrachus. Classification (NCBI taxonomy): domain Eukaryota; kingdom Metazoa; phylum Chordata; class Amphibia; order Anura; family Aromobatidae; genus Anomaloglossus; species Anomaloglossus baeobatrachus. The sequence goes on from NC_134364.1 coordinate 111,155,078, forward strand.
AGGGATCATTTCTTATCATTTGGAGAACTTTTTCAAACAAACTTGAACTCAGTGGTGGTCCCAACGGGGACTGCTGCAGCGGGCATCCGCTGCCCTGGAGGCGGCTACCACCGCAGGGTGTCGGCCCATTCCGCGACCGAGCGGTACATGGGATTTTCCTCCCACTGGCAGTTCAACCCCAAACCACTGGCAGCCGTTGGGAATGGCGGCGGAGGCGGCATACTTGGGACCTCTTCCTCCATCAACGACATCCTCTTCAGGCCTCCAGCCGCGGTGCTGATGTCCGTCTCCCACTCAATCAGGGCCGGTTCGGGGGTTTGGGTGGACTGATCGCGACGCGGCACGGCCGCAGCGGCCCCTTGCTCACGGGCCCCCACTACGGCAACCATCCTTCGCATCTCTGCCTTCCAATCCATCAACTGCTGCAGGCTCTGCGCTCTCACCTTCACGCAGAATCGGCCCAGCTCCCGCTCCAGCCACGCCGCGGTCCCGGCGGGGAGCTCACCCGGGCTGCAGTCCTCAAAAGCTACTCCGCTTCGTTTCCCCCAGAGCTTGGGTACTCCGGTGGCGGGCATTCCCGCACTCCAATTCGAGGACGCTGCCATTTCTCCATTCGTGTTCCCGTCTTTTTAGCTGCGTTGTTACATGCAGCCAGCCGCCATCGCGTCCCCCTTAGCTCTTTCCGGCCCCTCCTCTCTCGGGGCGGGGTTTTGGCCTTCGCGCCTCTACTGCTCGAGAAGACGCTCGAGCGGGAACTTTTCGCGCCAAAGATGGCGGCTTCTGAAATTTTCCTGCCGGATACCTCCGGCGGTAACAAGGCGCACCTCTACCTGACGGCAGAGCGGTAAGATCCTGTTCGTGACGCCAAGTTGTCGCGGGCGGGGAGGAGGGTCTCGGCACACCGCGCTCACCCCTTCTGCTCGGGTCCGGCAGTTGCTCCTGGTGGCTCGAGCTGTGGGCCGGATCCCGGGGTGTCTCGAGCGACACTCCTCGCCCGTGAGTGAAAGGGGGTGTTTGTTGGGTGTGGGGATTGTTATAGTTCGTGACGCCACCCACGGTTGTGGCGATTGCACCACCGCTGCTCAGTATGGGGGTCCTGGGGATGGTGATGCGGAGCAGCCAGGTGTTGTGTTGCCCCTCCGTGGGTAGGGGTTGGTGATCCCGGGGCCCAGTGAAGAGATGTAAAGTGTAGGGCCCGGTGGGCGCAGGGACGCGGGGGCAGCGCTGTGCCTTGCGGCACTGTGGTACTCACTCAGCCTGAGACACGGACACAGTTTGTACGGTAAACCAACGGCTGGTAGGACGGTCCCACAGACGGCTGCACCTGCACTCCCGGTAGGTGACAGTGACGTCTCTCTTCCTTGCACCTGTGTTGTCTGATGGTATCGGTGGATTCCCTCCGGTTACCCGCTCCCCGACTGCAATCTGGGCCGGAGGAGCTCTACACTTTGCCCGCAGGCGCTGGCCCTGGGGAAACTGGTGCCCTGGCGGTGGCGGTGTCTCCCCGGTAATGGTTGGGCTGTTGCCGTCAATCGGGACTTGGTTGTTGGGGGATCTGCGTCCCCGTCACTGACGGATTTGGCAAATCTGGCGACTCCTAGCCTTGCCGGGGTCCGAGAGGCCCCTGCCCTGGTGCTGACTGTCCTTCGGAACACTGCTCCAGACCACCGGGCACACAGCCAACGGGGTCCTTCCAGGAACTTCCAAACGGTCCCCCTCCGGACAGTCACCGCCGTCGCTGACCTTGCTGTTCTGGCCCTACACAAAGCTGGGCTCTCAGGCTTTCTTTCCTTCTGTCACTTTACTTGCTTTTCTCCTTTACACTTCTCTACTTTCACCACTTTCACTTCTCTGTTTACTCTAGCCCTCAGCTAGACTTCACTCTTCCCCTGCCCGGGGCTATCTGCCTGGTTACTTCCTGCCTCCAGAGCTGTGAGCTCCTCGATGGGCGGAGCCAACCGCCTGGCCCGCCCCCTGGTGTGCATCAACAGACTCCTGGAGGAAGGCAACAAGGATTTTTGGTTAGCAGATGTGCCTACCTGGAGTGTGGGGTGTGGTGGTGTTGTGATCCGTGTCCCCTGGCTTGCCCAGGGCGACACACAAGCACTGGAGACTATGTTCGGATTTCTTGCTACTGCACATGTGCAAGCGCTGGAGACTAAGTCCTATCTTGGAGCCATTGCACATGTGCGGGTGATATCATCGCTGACACAAGGTCACATGTCTCTGACACCTTCTAAGCTGATTAGCCGCTGGTCATGTGCTTGTGACACGTGGTCACATGTCTCTGACACCTTCTATGCCGATTGGTCGCTGGTCATGTGCTTGTGACACGTGGTCACATGTCTCTGACACCTTCTATGCCGATTGGTCGCTGGTCATGTGCTTGTGACGCTTTGCTCGGTGATAGGCCAGCGTGACGTCATTGCTGTCGTTCTGGCAGCGGATTGGCTCTGGTGTCCTCCATCTTGGATGAGGCACAGAGTCTATATAAGACCCTGACGCACGCCGCCCAGCGCTCAGTCCTCTTGGTTCATGCATAAGAGTAGACGCTCTGTGCACGTCCCTCTAGGCATCTCTATGTCTATGCTAGGTGAGTGCTACCGGCAGGGTAGCGTTCTTGTACCTTACAGCTTCATCTGCGGTCCGTATCCTTACATCTTAGTGGAGCGGACATAGGCAGGTGCCTGAGGCACATGTTCCGGCTGGGCCTTGTGATTCTACTCATAAGTGGACGTTGCCGCTAGGGTAACGTTCCTTATACTGTGTCTGGCAGTTGTTCGTATCCTCGCACACTAGGAGAGCGAACATAGGTAGGAGCTTTGTGCGGCTTATGCTGCTGTCCGTCTCTTTTGCACCACTAGTGGAGCGGACCTAAGCAGGTTCCATATCTAGTGGTTCGTGTCCTCGCACACTAGTGGAGCGAACGCAGGTAGGAGCTTTGTGCGGCTTACGCTGCTGTTCGTCTCTTTTGCACCACTAGTGGAGCGGACCTAGGCAGGTGCCATATCTAGTGGTTCGTGTCCTCGCACACTAGTGGAGCGAACGCAGGTAGGAGCTTTGTGCGGCTTACGCTGCTGTCCGTCTCCTGGCACCACTAGAGGAACAGACCTAGGTAGGTGCCATTTCACACTCACTGCTTTTGTCTCTGTGATCATTAACAGAGACCATACCGCACACCCTCCGAGTAAGGGAGGAATTGCTTTATTTTCTAATTATATTCCTCTGTGAGTTTAACAGAGGTATTGCACTCTGCACTTGTGCTACTACTATTTACAGCGGCACACTTATATACTCTTTCTCACTCATTAACCTATCCCTTTTACGTTAATGCTAAATACGGTAGTCGCTGTGATTTTAACAGTACACGCTGTGATTGGCTCTAGTGTCCCTGAGACATATCAGTGTCAGTACTGCTTCCGTAGTACAAGATACCCCTTATCCTCTGCCATAGTCTGCAGCAGAGACTTTGCACGGTGGACCCTGACTGTCTGATATCCCTTTGGTTTTTATAATCAGACAGCCCCCCGTAACATATAGGTTTAGTAACCTTCTCATAAGTCAGTAGCATTTGTTAATCACTATTTTGTTCTAACGTATTATTATTAATGGACGCCATGACACCAGGTGAACAGATGCTTGAAGTGCCCAAAATCTTTAGATTCTTTGCCCTACAGCTATTTCTCTCAACCAATCCATAGAAATCCAGGAGTATATCACTTCTAGACACGTCCGGTAAATTATTCCCCCCTAGAACAAACAGATTAGGATTAGAAGAAATTCCATATGCCAATGCCAAAAATAGTGTTGAGGGAAATTTAAGGCAATCCATACGTAATAAATAATCCAATGTGTACAGGGGCATCTAGGGAAACAGGAAAGCTGAGTGTTGACTTGTCTACAAAAGCAAGATGGGAGTTCCCAAGCCTTGTTTTCATTTGCAATTCTAATGACTTTTAATGTCTAAACAATAGAACCTTAACTAATCCTTCTAAACTTTCTTGTTTCTCCTTGTTATGACTGTGTTTTATTCTATTGAGCAATATCCTAAGAAAAATAAAGAGACTATTATGTGAAAAGAACAAAGATAAGCAGGCAACTCCTAAACTATAAGCAGGTATCGGTGTATAAATGTAGATGTGAAGCAGGCAAAAACATTTGCGGCAAGATGAAGTCTTCTGTGCTAAGCCTGCTTCTTTTCTTTCTCATCACTGGTTTCACATCAGGATTCATAATGAGAAGATCAGGTAAGAAGATGGATGGATGGATGGATATGTAGATAGACAGGCAGACAGATGCAGAACGCAGGACCTCTAGCATGAAAGGCAAAAACTTTAGCCGTAGCTACAAATATAAACATACTAAACTTTTCTCTGCCTAAAGATCTAAATAATGGAATTCTTCTTCTTTACAGGCATACTGGTACAGAGAAATACATCTCTACATACCAGTACATCTATATATACGTGAATATTATGGCTAAAATAAGTTATTTTATTTTTCCATATAAAACTCCCAAAAAATTAAAGTATAAACAGGTACCAGTGTACACATTAAGTAAGAACATTGATGCATAGTTTGATGGATGGATTAATGGATAAATATATGGATGGGTATGTATATAACCAATCAGACAGATGCTGAACTCAGAACCTCTAGTATGTAAAACAAAACCTTTAGCCTTTAGCAGTAGTTACAAATATAAGCATACAAGAATTTTCTCTACCTAAAGATCTAAATGGTATTCTTCTTATTTACAGGCATACTGTGACATATAAATACATTTCTACATTCCTTTACATCTGCATATACTTTACCTTCATATAATGGGTAAAATACATATTTTATTTTTCCATACAAAACTACAAAAATCTCCTAAACTATAAGTAGGTACTGGCTTGTGAATGTAGATGTGAGGCAGGCAAAATCATCTCAGTGGCTAGTGGAAGTCTCCTGTACTAAGCCTGCTCCTCTTCTTTCTTATAACTGGTTTCACATCAGTATTTGTAATGAGAAGATCAGGTAAGAACATTGATGTATTTATGGATGGATGGATGCATGGACGACTAGATGGATGGATGGGTATTTAGATAGACAGGAAGATAGATGCAGAACTCAGGACCTCTAGCACAGAAGGCAACAAATTTAGCAGTAGCTACAAATATAAGCATATAAAAAAATGTTCTCTGCCTAAAGATCTAAATGGCATTCTTCATTCTTCTTCTTTACAGGCATACTAGTACGTAGAAATACATCTCTACATACCAGTACATGTGAATGTACTAGGATATTATGGGTACAATAAGTCATTTTATTTTTCCATAAAAAAACTACAAAAAATTCCTAAACTATAAGCAGGTACCGATGTATAAATTTAGGTGTAAGGCAGGCAAAAATATCTCAGTGGCAAAATGAAATCTCTTGTGCTTCTTTCTTATCACTGGTTTCACATCAGGATTTGTACTGAGAAAATTAGGTAAGAAGATGGATGGATGGATGGGCGGGCGGGCGGATGGGCGGATGGGCGGATGGATGGGCGGATGGATGGGCGGATGGATGGATGGATGGATGGATGGATGGATGGGCAGGCAGATGGATGGATGGACGGATGGATGGATGGGCAGATGGATGGGTAGATGAATGGATGGATGGGTAGATGGGTGGATGGATGGATGGATGGATGGATGGATGGACGGACGGACGGACGGACGGACGGGCAGGCAGGCAGATGGATGGATGGGCAGATGGATGGATGGACGGATGGATGGATGGGTAGATGGATGGATGGATGGGTAGATGGATGGATGGATGGGTGGGTGGATGGATGGATGGATGGATGGGTAGATTGATGGATGGGTGGATGGATGGATGGATGGGCAGATGGATGGATGGGTAGATGGATGGATGGATGGGTAGATGGATGGATGGATGGGTGGGTGGATGGATGGATGGGTAGATTGATGGATGGGTAGATGGATGGATGGATGGGTAGATGGATGGATGGATGGGTGGATGGATGGATGGATGGGTAGATTGATGGATGGGTAGATGGATGGATGGATGGGTAGATGGATGGATGGATGGATGGGTGGATGGATGGATGGATGGATGGATGGGTAGATTGATGGATGGGTAGATTGATGGATGGATGGATAACATCTAACATGGAAGACAAAAACTTTAGCAGTAGCTACAAATATAGGCATACATTAATATTCTCTGCCTAAAGATCTAAATTGTATACTTCTTCTTTACAGGCACACTAATATATATACTGTAAATGCATTTCTACATATCAGTACATCTGTATATACCTACATATAAGGGGTAAAATAAGTCATTTTATTTTTCTATATAAAACTACACAATTATTAACTATAAGCAGGTACTGATGAATAAATGTAGGTGACAGGCAGGCAAAAACCATCTCAATGGCTAGAGGAAGTCTTCTGTGCTAAGCCTGCTCCTCTTCTTTCTTATCACTGGTTACCCATCAGGATTTGTAATGAGAAGATTAGGTAAGAACATTGATGTATGGATGGATCTATGGATGAATGGGTATGTAGATACAGTGGCAGACAGATGCAGAACTCAGAACCTCTAGCATAGAGGGCACAAACTTTAGTAGTAACTACAAATATAAGCATACAAGAATTTTCTCTGCCTAAAGATCTAAATAGTATTTTTCTTCTTTACAGGCATGCTGGTACAGAGAAATACATTTCTACATATCAGTACATCTGTATATACCTGCATATTATGAGAAAAATAAGTCATTTTATTTTTCCCTATAAAACTACAAAAAAATAGAACAAAAAAACTCTGTTAGACCCCGTACATATTTGACTCTTTCTCAATAGATGCTTTAAGGGGAGAGAAGGTAATAGAGTTTGAGCATAATATCATTACTATAATCAATCTGATTCTCTTGGAAGAGATAATCATTGCTCATGTAAGCCAACCTAGAGATCTAAATGGTATTCTTCTTCTTTACAGGCATACTTGTGCATATAAATACATCTCTACATATCAGTACATGTGTATATATCTGCATATAAGGGGTAAAATAAGTTATTTTATTTTTCCCCAAAAAAATAGAAAAAAATGATAATCCCATTTTTTATATACTTTTAAAAATAAATATAAAAAATCAGTATAGACCGCTATACAGATTAGACTAGTCCCCCAATAGATATTGTAATGGGAGAGAAGTATTTTCCATGACCAATCACTTTTGTTTGGCATGGAGCTTTTTCATAGAGAATTCAGCCGGGCAGAGCATTCCTGTATACAGAAGAGTCATCGAAGATAGATGTTAGCCGAGCGATCATACAGCTGACAGCTCTCTAATATGGATGGAGACTCTTGATAACATGGATATATTTAGCAGCCTCATAATTGTAACAACTGGTACAATATAGTTAACAGATTATTTAAAGTGATAGGTAAACTGCGTGAAAAAAATGGCCTGATTGTTATATTTTTTCTTGATTGAACATATAACTAAAAATGAAAGCAAATGTAATTTTTATATATTACATTTTTGCCAAAATCCCCACTAAAAAACCTACAATTTTTTTTCGTAAGTTATCCCTTATCCACTGGACAGGCAATAACCTCCTTATCGCTGGTGGTCCAACTGCTGGCATCCTAAGAACCGGGGTCTAGATTCTTCTGTGACTGGATCGATAGTCAATTATCTACAATGCTACTTCACCGATTCTTAACGGAGTGCCGAAGACCAGCCGAGCACAGAACTTATATATCTGGGAGATCTCAATAAGATTTATGGGAGCTGCAGGGTAAATTATTGACCACCACTCCATTCCCACTGACTCCTCACAACCTCTGAACTCAAAATTAATGTTCCCAGCAGTTGTAGTCCCAACGACCATTCACTTATCCCCTAGTAGTTGTCCCAATTGTAGTGACATTATCCCGAGTGGGACTCCCAACGATCGTGAAGTGGAAGTCTAAATGACTGTGAAGTAATCCCCTACTAGTGGAAGTCTCAATGATCATGAAGTTATCCCCTAGTGGGAGTTCCAATGATCATGATGTTATCCCCCAGTCAGTGTCCCATCGGTCGTGACATTATCCCCCAGTGGGTCTCCCAACGATTATGAAGTGATCCCCCTGTGGAGTTCCATTGATCATGGCATTGTAGCCAGTGGGAGCCTCAATGACTGTGAAGTTACCCCCCCCAGTGCAAGTCTCACTGATTGTGAAGTTATCCCCCAGTGGGAGGTCCAATAATCACAAAGTTATCCCCCAGTCAGTGTCCCATTGGTCGTAAAGTTATCCCCCAGTGGGAGTCCCAACGGTCATGAAGTTATCCCCTGTGGGAGTCCCAACAATTGTGAATTTATCCCCCAGTGGGAGTTCCAACGATCGTAAAGTTATCCCCTCATCAGTGTCTCATTGGTCATGAAGTTATCCCGCAGTGGCAGTCCCATTGATTGTGACATTATTCCCAGTGGGAGCCTCAATGACTGTAAAGTTACCCCTAGTGCAAGTCTCAACGATCGTGAAGTGATCCCCCTGTGGGAGTCCCAATGATCATGAACTTATCCCCCAGTCAGAGGCCCAATGGTCGTAAAGTTATCTATTACGAACTTGAGAATACCCCTTTAAGTAAAAATTAAAAAAGTTGTAGTCATTAAAACTGGATCTGGAAAGGGGAATTAAAAAAAACAATCTTCTGCGTGTCTAAACAAGTGCCTCACAAAAATCTAATTGGGTTTATGCATGTGTTAAGTGTATGTTTGTATCCTATTTATGCTTTTCTGTATGTGCGTACAATACATATGTACAGTATGTGTAATGAATCATCAGAAAGGTAAGAGGGAGTCAAGGTAGGAACTGATCATTTTTTTCCCTCTTTCTACAGGGTGTCCTGAAGTCGCCTCAAATAATCCATGTCTACAAGCCTCTGAAAATACATGTTACATCGATGAAAATTGTGGTGAAAACATGAAATGCTGTAGCAATGGATGCAATTTAGTGTGTGTAAATAGTCTGTCTGGTAAGTTCTAGTGCACATTAATGGAATTAACATATCCCACATTAAAAGGGTTTTCTGCCAGCTTAGCCCCCTTCACAAGCCACATGATATGTATATATATATACATATATATATATATATATATATATACATATATATATACATATGTACAGCAGAAATGTTGAGCCCTCTCCATACAGCACATATGCCGGCTGTGTCATCCGGTTGGCTCCTGAAAGTAACTCCTGAGATCAGAGTTAGCTCTTTTTGCCTCAGTTTAACTTCTTAGCTACAAGACAGGAATATGGAAAAGTGCTTAGGAGCCGAAAGGCAGTCATGTCCAATGCCCATCACTCCTTGTTTTGTGATGGGATGGCAGGGTGCTAATGGGTTAAAGCAGCCAGGGGCTATCGGACACCACAGTGACTTCTATGTTACTACATCATTAATTTAGCCAATACTTTAAAATAGTTTAGTATAGTGTCATGAAGTATAAGGAGATAACCAGAATTCCTAGACTGGCCCTCAGGCTAGGCAGCCCTAGCTGGCCCTTATCCCAGAGGTACTTTTGATGGTGAAGAGGTCTGGACTGCCAGCGTAGCCCTGTTCCTGACCAGTCCTTCTCTAATACCGGTCATCCCTACCCCATGGGAGGGCAGGGACAGGAGTGGTTAAACCCACCCAAATAGAAAAACTAGGAAACCAAAAGTCTAAAGGCGGCGTTACACGCTACGATATATCTGACAATCTCATGAGCGACGTGACACGCCCAGATCATAGTTACGATTTGCCGAGATCGCACATAGGTCGTTTATTAGCGGTCACACTTAACGATCGCACAAGCGACGCAAACTCGTTCAGCGATATATTGTTTGACCAAGGAGGTCGTTTGAATGTTGTTCGTCGTTGGCAGGGTGTCACACGTACCAATATGTCTGCTGCGTTCCAAATGACAAACAATATTTTGAAAGTGAACGACGTGTCAACGATCAACAATTTTCAACCTATTTGCGATCGTTCAGGGTCGCTCGTAGGTGTCACATGCAACGACGTCGCAAACGATGCCGGATGTGCGTCACGGAATCCGTGACCCCGACGACAGATTGTCAGATATATCGTAGCGTGTAATGCCGCCTTTACTCACAGCAATCACACATTTCATTTATTTATTCATTTATTTATTATTATTTATTTATTTTTTTAAATGTTTTCTTTTTCTAGGACTTGCATCGATGTTCTCATTATTTTATGACCCATTTTCCTATGCGGCTTTTGGTCCATTTAAAAATCTTTTTGGGAGCTGATATCTGACCTTCCTATCATGCACGTTGCAATTCTACTAAAGGCTCTTCATCGGAATGGTCCCAAGAAGATTCTTATTCTTCCTTGGTGTTCTACTTATCTCCGAAGATAACATTTTTATGTGTTTGATCTAGAATTTATCCTGATTACTGTGTGACTAATAAAATTGTATGTGGATTGTAAGAAAAAGTGGTATGGTATTGTTATAGTATAAAATCGATTTTACATTAAAATCATCACTCATGGTTAGAAGTATATAAAAGGCAAAAAAGAATACACCCCGAGTACAGCAGGAATAAAGTGCATAGACAGACCGTTATACTTACCGACCTTTATCACTGCTTCGGGGCCGATAATTAACTCTCATACATATTCACTGCTTCCCCCGCCCACCATCAGTCCCGGTGTCTGTGATTGGTTGCAGTCAGATCGTGCCCCCTTTTTCTGTGACAGCGTCTGTGATTGGTTTGAATCACACACACTATGTGCATCTCTATAGTAGTCCATAAAGTGGTGTAAAAATAAATAAATAAAAAAATTTGTGTAGAGTCCACCTCATATTGTGATACCCAGCGCAGATAAAGCAATAAATGTATTTAAATAATTTTTAAAAAGCCTCTAATTTTGAAACACAACCAAGATAAGTGCACAGCTGGGGGCTGCAGCCTGTAGCCGTATGTTTTAGCTGCACTGGATATCACAATCTCGGGGGGCCCTGTGCTAATATTTTTATTTATTTATTTCTACATCATTATAGGGATGCAGACAGTGTGTATGATTCCAACCAATCACAGACGCTGTCACACAGGGTGGGGGCACGGTCTTACTGCAACCAATCACAAACGCTGTCACACAGGGTGGGGGCGCGGTCTTACTGCAACCAATCACAGACGCTGTCACACAGGGTGGGGGCGCGGTCTTACTGCAACCAATCACAGACGCTGTCACACAGGCTGGGGGTGCAGTCTGACTGCAGCCAATCACAGATACTGTCACACAGGGTGAGCGAGCGGTCTTCAACCAATCACAGATGCCAGGACTAACGGTGGGCAGGGGAAGCAGTGAGTATGTATGAGAGATAATTATTGGACCCAGAAGTAGTGTGACAGCTGCGCGGGGATTTAGTAACTATAACTGTCCTGCTTTACAACCCCCCTAGCCCTTTCTACCACTATTTTACAGCCAATGTTCTGGTTTCCCAAACCAGATTTTTTTTGTAAGTGCGACTGGACCCGCCAAGCTCCAAAATGTGCAGGTTTGCCCATCTCTATTCATGACCCAACATCGGTTTATGAGGGATCAGTCCTGTCAAACTAATCTGATCAGCTTCTATGAGAAGGTAAGTTCCAGACTGGACCAGAGAAATGCAGTGGGTGTTGTCTATATGGAAATTCAAAGGCATTTGATACAATGCCACACAAAAGATTGGCATATAAAATGAGAATAATAGCTAACTGTGTTAACAATTGGATCAGTGATAGTAAACAAGGAGTGGTTATTAATGAAACACATTTGGGTCACAGTTAACAGTGGGTCCCACAAGGGTCGGTATTGGGCCCTCTTCTTTATAGCATATTTATTAATGACTTTGTAGAGGGCATACAGAGTAGAATTTCAATATTTGCCGATTAAACTAAATTCTGGATGGTAATCAACACAGGTAATCTGTATAATTTAATATTATAGAAGTATTTATGTAAGCTGGAGCCTTGGGTTGATAAAGGATAATTGAAGTTTAATTTGGATAAATGAAAGGTCATATCCTTGGGCAGAGGAAATAAAATGTAAAATAATGTACTAAGTTGTAAAACAATGGGCAAAACTGTCACTGGAAATTACTTGGGTAAATGGTGGATGGCAAATTAAACTTTAGTGACCAGTGTCAGGCAGCTGCTGCCAAGGCTAATAAAATAATGGGATGCATTAAAAGAGGCATAGATGCTTATGATGAGAACAAAGTTTTGCCTTTATACAACTCATTAGTGAGCTGACACTTAAACTGCTGTATAAATTTTTGGTCTCCGGTGTACAAGAAGGACATAGCTGAACCAAGAGAAGAACAACCAAGATTGTTATAGAAATGGGTGGGCTGCAATACCAAGACAAGTTATTAAACTTGAGGTTATCCAGTTTGGTAAAAAAAGGCTTAGGGGTGATCAGATGCATGAGAGGATAGTTCAAAGATCTTTCCAATAATCTTTTTCCACCTAGGCCTGCAACAGGGACAAACGGGCATCCCCTACATCTACAAGAAGGTTTAATCATAATCACAGATGCAGATTCTTTACTGTAAGAGTAGTGAGACTATGTAACATACTGCCACATGATCTAATAATGGTTGATTCGCTGCTAAAATGCAAGAGGGGTCTGGATGCCTTTCTTGAAAAATATAATATTAACCCCTTTACAGCCTAGGACTTACTGGTATGTCCTTAATCATGTTGGGGTAATCACCGCCAACTGCAATGGTGAGCCGGCGGCGATCCCTGCACATGTCTGCTGATTTGAACAGCAGACATGTGTGACTAACAGGCGCAGGTGGATCCGCGATCCACCCGCGCCTGTTAATTCCATAGATCACTCTGTCAAAATGTGACAGCACAATTTCAATGTCCTCGGCAGGGAAATCGCCTTTCCCTTTGCCATGGTAGAGACAGGTCATGTCATGACTTCTTTTGTTAACATGACGTAGTTTCGGTTAGAACTGACAGACAAGCAGCTGTAGCGAGAGAGCAGCATTTCTGTTCTTTCATTTGTTGTCCTGATGAGGTGAGCTGAGACTCCTGAAAAGCATACCTTGCTGGTATAGGGGTTGTAAATGGCACAACCTCTATAGGTGAGCGTTCACATTTAATCTCCTTTCCATTAATTTTGGTAAGACCCTATTGCGCTTCTCCTTCCACAGTTTGTCATATTCTCTGTAAGTATATATATATACAGTGGAACCTTGGATTAATCCAAGTTTCCACTGTGTATATATATATATATATATATATATATATATATATATATATATATATATATATATATATATACTGTATGTGTGTATATATGTGTATGTATGTAAATATTTGTGTATGTGGGTGTATGGGTATATATGTGTATGTATGTGTATACTGTATATATTTTTTTTCTTTCCACATATTTTTACACGCAATTTTATAGATTTATCAAAGTGTGTTTTTTATTACTTTTTATTTTATTATTTTCACCTTAGTGGTTCATATTAATGTAATTAATTAATGCTGTGATATTTGGTGCATCTATTACTTGTTTTTGGACTGTGAATGTGATTTTAATCTACGTTTTATTTTTATTTATATATGCAGTTTTGCACGATTAAATTCACCTAGAATTTAGTTGATTGATTGATTGACTGACATGGAGTGTATAAGTTTGTCTTACAATTACCTGTTACTTGTGCTGGTGTGACGCCCTGGCGCCGCCAGGTGGTCACACAGAATAGGCCCCCGCACAACACCTTACCTCAAAGGGTTACACCAGCCAACAAAACCCTGATCACCCCCCCAGGGTAAGACAGGCACACCAGTGGGCAGGAATAACGCCCACCTAGGGGTCTAGAGAACCCAGGGCGGGAAAAGAAGTAGTTCAAGTCTTGTTCAAGTTCAAGTCAGAGTGAGAAAGGAGAGGAGAAAGTGAAGCGGAAATTAGAAAGGAAAGGCGTCGGGGTTGGAGCCCCGGCGTGCTGGCTAGGTGGCAGACGGTGATCTGTGTCTGGCAGGAGATGGGAAGACGGCTGCCGGAGATCCGAGGTGGACCGGGGCAGGGTTGTAGCCCGCCGGTATCGACACCGGAGAACCGACCCGGAAACTGTGTACAGAGGGGGTACTTGGACCCTGAAGCAGAGACCGGAAGAACCGGCTTTGTTAATTAACCAATTGAAGACAGGATTACAGGTCCTCTCCCAACCAAAGTCCCAAAAGAAGACAACCACCCACCGCGGGGGATAGGGCATCCGCCAGGGCCCGTAGATCCCAAGGGTAAGCGTCAGCGGGCACGATTCCCAACGAAAGTACCGGGAGCGGACTCCCGTGTTCCACACCGGGAAGTCCACACACTAAGAGCACAGTGCAGGGGAAAGTGACACAGACCATCACCTCAGGTGAGGGACCAGAGTACACCCAACCGCGGCGGCCGGCCACCAGCACCTTGGTTTTCCATTGGACTCATGTGATTCATTCAATTGTGAGTAAACTAAAACTTCCCGGTCTGACCGGGCGTGCCGGCCCCCGCAGTCACCATCCTCAGCACAGAGACACTGGGCGCAGGGGCAACCGTCCCTACCCATGGAGGAGTTAACATCCAGCTGCCATCTCATCGCCCCCGGGTGCCCCACAACAGCAGCGGTGGTGCCACACCTCACAACACACCATGGGTGGAATCACAGAGTGTTTACGGCAAATCCCGTACAAAAACGTCCCCTTTTATTTGAAGTGTCCGCGCAACCCCCGGGTCCGGAGGAACCCCTCAAGCCACACTGCGGGTCTGGATCCGAGCAGCCCGACTGCTGGCATGGGGGCGGCACACTGGCACCTGATGAAGGAGGCAGACTGCCTCTGAAACGTGTTGTTAATAAAGCCAGTGATATTATAATTTATTCTTTTCAGCTTTTCAATAGAGCCGAGCGCTGGGTGTGTGGTTAAGGGCGCGGGCAGATCTGCAGTTTTGTTTTTGTTGGCACCATATATACACTCCTGTTGGAACATGCAGTAGATCTGCAGCTGACCCATCAGTGATCGTGGAGGAGTGTGTACACACGCACATGAGAGTGCGGAGAACTCTCATCAGCTGAGGCTTACACACCAGTCAGCTGGGCCGGGGAATCCCCTGTTACTGCAGTGAGACACCACGTGGAGGGACGCGTGGAGGCCCGGCTACTGCAGTGAGACACCACGTGGCGGGACGTGGAGGATCGTATACAGCCACCTCGGACCGCTGGCCTCTGAAAACGCTGTTTACAGAATTGTGCCTGCTGCACAACTGGGACAGGTGATTGAACTCATCCTGTATACCGCAGCTGGATATATCTGATGGACACAGTAGCTCTCCTTGTTTTTTATTTTGTTTTTTATTTTGTCTTAAAAAATTTTAAAAAAAATACAAAAAACCTAAAAGTTCACATCTCCCCCCCATTCGCCCCGATGAAAATTAAACAACAAAAAATAAAAAATATACACACGTTTGGTATCGCCGCGTTCAGAAACGCCCGATCTATCAAAATATAAAATTAATTAACCTGATCCATAAACAGCGTAGAGTCAAAAAATTCCAAACAGCAAAATTACATTTTTTTTGGTCCTAGTAAATTTTGCGCAAAATGCAATAACAGAAGATCAAAAATTAGCATCTGCACAAAAATGGTACCATTAAAACATCAGTGCAAGATGCAAAAAATAAGCCATCACTGAGGCATAGATCCCGAAAAATGGGAACGCTATGGGGCGTGCAAAATGGCGCAAAAAGTGTGCCACTTTTTTTTGGACAAATTTCTGGTTGTTTTTTTTAAACTTGTTACATAAAAGTAAACCTATACATGTTTGGTGTCTACGAACTCGTATTAACATGAGGCATCACACCGACACATCAGCTTTACCATATAGTGAACACGGTGAATAAAATATTCCAAAAACAATTATGCAATCACACTTTTTTGCAATTTTTCCGCACTAGGATTTTTTTTGCCTGTTTCCAATAGACTTATATGGTTTCATTTAAAAGTAGAACTCGTCCCACAAAAAACAAGCCCTCATATGGCAAAATTGACTAAAAAATAAAAAAGTTACAGCTCTTGGAAGAAGGGGAGCAAAAAACAAAAATGGAAAATTGCCCTGTCATGAAGGGGTTAAGTGTTATGGGCAGTATATATTGTGATGGGGCGTTGATCCAAGGAACTAGTCTGATAACTGTATGCGGAGTCAAGAAGGAATTTTTCCTCTAATATAAATTCAACCTTAAAGACTATGAAACTATGAATTGAATGGAAACAGCTCCGCAGGCGGAACTCCGAACATATGTCATGTAAATTAATCCACTTATCAATGAAGATTTATCATCTATTCCCAAGCTTGCTTAACCTACATATTCTACCTTATATTTGTATTGCAAGTTAGGTAATGGCTTAAGAATATACAAGCCCTTAGTGAATCGAGAGACAACACCCGCCATCTGTATCATAGGATGATTTTTTTAACAATAGCTTTTAAATTAACCAGACAGACTGGAGAAGCCGGATTATATCTCCAGATTTGCCTTCCAATTTGTTGGGTCATTCAGAGTCTGCTAAACCGATGTACTGTAAACAAAACATATAATTTCCTTATATAACTGCTCCATTTTCCAACACCTTAAGATTGAAGGAGTTATCAGTGCTGGATTAGACTAAAGTCCACCATAATGCTAGATCAGAAAGACAGAGTGGACAGCAGTGAGAGCAGTCTCTTCTTAACTCAGCACCTCTAGTATCTATAGTATTAGATCACATAGTTAGGGTGGACAGCAATGTGAGAAAACTCTTCTTACATCAGCTGGTATCTCCAGTATTAGATCAGATAAACAGTGTGGACAGCAGTGTGAGCAGCCTCTTCTTACCTCAGCACCTCTGGTATCTATAGTACTAGATCAGATAGGTAGGGTGGACAGCAATGTAAGAAAACTCTTCTTACATCAGCTGGTATCTCTAGTATTCGATCAGATAAACAGTGTGGACAGCAGTGTGAGCAGCCTCTTCTTACGTCAACACCTCTGGTATCTATAGTATTAGATCAGATAGGTAGGGTGGACAGTAATGTGAGAAAAGTCTTCTTACGGTATCTCTAGTATTAGATCAGATAAACAGTGTGGACAGCAGTGTGAGCAGCCTCTTCTTACTTGAGCACCTCTGGTATCTATAGTATTAGATCAGATAGGTATGGGGGATAGCAGTGTAAGAAAACACTTCTTACATTAGCACCTTTGGTATCTCTAGTATTAGATCAGATAGGGTGGCCCGCAGTGTGCACAACCTCCTTTTACCTCAGCATCCATGGAATCTCCAATATTAGGTCAGATAGACATGGTAGACAGCAGTGTGAGCAGCCTCTTTTTACCTCAGCACCTTTGTTATCTGTAGTATTAGATCAGATAGACAGTGTGGACAGCAACATGAGCAGCCTCTTCTTACCTCTGGAATCTATACTATTAGTTCAGATAGAGAAAAAAAGGGAACCAGCACGATCTGAAATTGGCATGCATCATATAAAAAGTGAAAATTCACAAATTTATTCCAACTGTACTATAATAAAAAAATGAGATTTTTAGCAAATAATTGATCAATTTTTTGAGCCACCCCTGCCAACGTCATGGCAAATCTCAATAGGGGGGTCCTACTCTATATTCTGTATTTCATGTGCCATGCGGCCTCCTAGATAAAATTAAAAGCAGAACCATAATGGAGCACACATACCTGTAACCTGTATATAGCCGCTTCCATGTTGCCAAAAAGGCACTTGTGGATAGAGACCAGCCCAGGTCCCAGCATGTGGAGCAAGCTCTGCACATACCAGGACTATATCAGAACTGACCCTCCCAGTGCCAAACAGCAACCATTGATAAAGGCGGACCAGATCCAAGAATGGTGCTTAATTAGCATTGCCTGTGGAAAGGGGTGAGGTAACTGAGTCTGAACAGCTACCAACAGGAGGAATATATTGCAAGCCAAAATCAGGCGTGCATGGTATGGTGTTGGTCAGACACCAGATTTGTAGCATAACTACGGTCAAAACAGAGAAAAAAAAAAAAGAGAAAAAAAAGAGAAAAAAATCTCATTTTTTTTATTGTAGTACAGTTGGAATAAATGTGTGAATTTGCACTTTTTATATGATGCATGCCAATTTCAGATCGTGCTGGTTCCCCTCTCTCTCTGTTTGGTCGTAGTTATGCTACAAATTCTGGTGGCCGGTCACCACCATGCCATGCACGCCTGATTTTGGTTTGCTATGTATTCCTCCTGTTGGTAGCTGTTCAGACTCAGTTACCTCACCCCTTTCCACAGGCAATGCTAATTAAGCACCATACTTGGATCTGGTCCGCCTTTATCAATGGTTGCTGTTTGGCACTGGGAGGGTCAGTTCTGATATAGTCCTGGTATGGTGCAGTGCTTGCTCCACATGCTGGGACCTGGGCTGGTCTCTATCCACAATTGCCTCTTTTGCAACATGGAAGCGGCTATATACAGGTTACAGGTATGTGTGCTCTATTATGGTTCTGCTTTTAACTTTATCTAGGAGGCCGCATGGCACATGAAATACAGAATGTAGAGTAGGCCCCCCCTATTGAGATTTGCCGTGACGTTGGCAGGGGTGGCTCAAAAAATTGATCAATTATTTGCTAAAAATCTCATTTTTTTTTTTATTGTAGTACAGTTGGAATAAATCTGTGAATTTTCACTTTTTATATGATGCATGCCAATTTCAGATCGTGCTGGTTCCCCTCTCTCTCTGTTTGGTCGTAGTTATGCTACAAATTCTGGTGGCCGGTCACCACCATACCATGCATGCCTGATTTTGGTTTGCTATGTATTCCTCCTGTTGGTAGCTGTTCAGACTCAGTTACCTCACCCCTTTCCACAGGCAATGCTAATTAAGCACCATTCTTGGATCTGGTTCGCCTTTATCAGTGGTTGCTGTTTGGCACTGGGAGGGTCAGTTCTGATATAGTCCTGGTATGGTGTAGAGCTTGCTCCACATGCTGGGACCTGGGCTGGTCTCTATCCACAAGTGCCTCTTTTGCAACATGGAAGCGGCTATATACAGGTTACAGGTATGTGTGCTCTATTATGGTTCTGCTTTTAACTTTATCTAGGAGGCCGCATGGCACATGAAATACAGAATGTAGAGTAGGACCCCCCTATTGAGATTTGCCGTGACGTTGGCAGGGGTGGCTCAAAAAATTGATCAATTATTTGCTAAAAATCTCATTTTTTTTTATTGTAGTACAGTTGGAATAAATGTGTGAATTTTCACTTTTTATATTATGCATGCCAATTTCAGATCATGCTGGCTCCCCTCTCTATTAGTTCAGATAGGTAGGGTGGACAGCAGCGTAAGAAAACATTTCTTACATCAGCACCTCTGGTATCTCTAGTATTAGATCAGATAAAAAAGGTGGATAACAGTGTGAGCAGCCTCCTCTTACCTGAGCATCCATGGTATGTCAAATATTACATCAGATAGACTTGGTAGATAGCAGTGTGGACAGCCTCCTCTTATCTCAGCACCTCTGGCATCTCCAGTATTAGATTAAACAGACGGAATGGAAAACAGTGGTAGTGACATTTTTTTACCTCAGCATTCCTGGTACCTTCATTATTAGATAGATAATCTGGCCAGCAGTGTAAGCAGCCTATTCTTACCTGAGAAACCCTGTTAGCCTCAGTATTACATCAGATATGGTGGACAACAGTGTGAGCAGCCTCTTCTTACCTCTGCACCCTTGGTATATGCAGTATTAGATCAGATAGACAGGATGGACAGCAGTGTGAGCAGCCTCTTGCTACCTCAGCACATCTGATATCTGCAGATTTTAGTATTAGATCAGATAGGGTGGACAGCAGTGTGAACAGCCTCTTATTACCTCAGCAACCCTGGTATGACCAGTATTGGATTAGATAGACAAGGTGAATAGCAGTGTAAAGTAGTTACTTCTTACTTTAGGACTCCTGCTATCTTCAGTATTAAATAGACAGTGTGCCCAGTAGTGTGAGCAGCCTCTTCTTACATCAGCACTTCCGGCATCTCCATTATTATATACATAGACAGGGTGGACAGCAGTGTGACCAGTCTCTTCTTACCTCAGCAACCCTGGTATCACCAATATTCAATTAGATAGACAAGGTGAAAAACAGTGTGAGCAGCCTCTTCTTACTCCAGCACTCATGGTATTTTCAGTATTAGATAGACAGTGTTCCTGTCATGATCTGTGTGAGGCTCAGACACCGCTGAGCCATTACATGTATCTGTCCCCGGCGTTACAGGCCATGGGAGGTGCTTATTCCAACCTGCCTTGTCTCGGTAGGCAGGCCACTATATCTTTGTGCTGCGGTTACTGGAATGCTGCCAGTAATAGTTCCTGCTCTGCAGCATGTGAGTCTGGCTCCCGTGAGTGTTCCCTGATCCATCCTATCTCCCAGCTACCGTCCTGACCTGTGCAATTCCCGTACCACCTGTCTGTCTTTTACCCCCTTGACTTCCCAGTCCCGTCCCGTGACTCCACCATCCTGTGTCTCTCCTAGTCCTGCATCTCTCTGTACTGTCTGTTTGTCCAGCCTCTCCTGACTTTCCTGGCCCATCCCTGTGTGTTGCTCTGATCTCCTGGCCTCTGACCTTGCTATGTTTGAACTTGACTTTGGCTCCGCTTCTCCCTCCTGACATTGGCATGTCTTCCGAGTTCCCAACTTATGGCTAGCACCTGACCAAGATTTGCTTCTCCCCTAGTTTTGGTCTTGACATCCTGGTACTGACTTGGCCTGCTGACTATTCTTTTGTTTTGGTGCCCTCTTCTGCTAACTGCATCCAGAAACAGCTTCCACTGTTAGCCTCAGTGCCCCCCACTAGTACTGCGTGAAATTTTCCAGCAGTGTGAGCAGCCTCTTCTTACCTAAACAACCCTGTTATCTGCAGTATTAGATTAGATAGACAGGGTGGAGAGCAGTGTGAGCAGCCACTTCTTACCTAAGCAACCCTATTATCTGCAGTATTAGATCAGATAGACAGGGGTACCTCAGTGTGAGCAGCCTCTTCTTACCTAAGCAACCCTGTTATCTGCAGTATTAAATCAGATAGACAGGGTGCACAGCAGTGAGAGCAGCCTCTTCTTACCTAAGCAACCCTGTTATCTGCAGTATTAGATAGACAGGGTGGAGAGCAGTGTGAGCAGCCTCTTCTTACCTAAGCAACCCTATTATCTGCAGTATTAGATCAGACAGACAGGGTGGAGAGCAGTGTTAGCAGTCTCTGTTTACCTCAATTCCCCATGGAATTGCGAGTATTAGATCAAATAGAGAGTGTAGACTTCAGTGTGAGCAGTCTGTTCTTGATTACTTCTCTGGCAAATTGACTATAATCTGCTAATTAAATGGTTTGTCTTATTATCATAAATGGTTAAAATTAAAAGCAAGCCACTTTACTGTTTACGTAGTATTAAAAATCCTTTCCATTCTTAAGAATGAAGGCATTGTTAATATTATTGTTTATATTGCTCATTATCTAAGTTACTGACCACCTTTGCAGTCTATCAGTTTCCTAGGCCAGGAACAAAGCTAAGGAATCTTACCCTCTATACCAAATATGTTCAGATTTTTAAAACCACTGAACCTTGTAGGATCAAAATATAGTTGGCGTCTTTGGTTCTAATTTGAGATGGAGGAACCCATAATTTTAGGTAGCATGCCGGGGTGATAAAGAAACAGATCTCGCCCATGGCTACTGCCCAGAGGCACATTACACCTCCACCATATTTGACTGTAGGTACTGTGTTCTTTTCTTTGGCTTATGCACATACATTTTGACAAACTGTAGTCTAGCTTTTTTATGTCTCTGTGTCAGAAGTGAGGTCCTCCTGGGTCTCCTGCCATAGCATTTCATTTCATTCAAATGTGGATGGATAGTTTGCACTGACATTGATGCACCCTGAGACTGCAGGACAGCTTGAATTTCTTTGCAACTTTAATGGGGTTGTTCAACAACCATCCAGACCATCCTGTGTTGGAACCTTTCATCAATTTTTCTCAGCCGTCTACGTACAGGGAGATTAGTTACAGTGCCATGGTATCACGCTGTACAAAGGCTAGTAAGATGCAGTACAGCGTAATCCCCACTAGGTGGCAGCAGAGTAGTGAAGGAGAGAAAGAAACCCTGTAACAGAAAGGCAGCTGAAGTACAGAAAAGTAAGTTCAGCAATGTTAACAGGCAAGCCACCAGGGGGCAAAAGAGTAGTCAAACAGTCAGGGTCTAGCCAGGAAAGTCGAGTCACTACAAAGGGAGGATCAATATCAAGTCAGAAAGCAGAACCAAGTCAGAAGCCGGGGGATCAGGTATGCAGAAGGAACACAAATAACAGGCAGGAGAGGGAAGTCAGGGGCGGGGACAGGCAGACAAACGGGGGAGGGTCAAAGTCAGGACACAGTAGCAGGGAGGCAGAACAGATCGGGAACACTCATCAGAGCCAGTATACACACTGCAAGGCAGAAATATCACTGGCACTGACCCATAGGTAGAGAGGCAAGATATAGCGTCCAGGGATCCAGAACGAGGCAAGGGAAGTTAACCCCTGACATGACCAGGCCAGGGCTTGCAGTAACCAGCAGCAGGGAAAAGCCGGCCTGGATCATGACACATGGCTTGTAAACTTCTTGATTATGCTGTGCGCCGTGGACAAAGGAACATCAAGATCTCTGGAGATAGTCTTGTAACTTTAAGATTGTTGATATTTTTGAACAATTTTAGTTCTAAAGTCCTCAGACAGTTCTCTTCTCTTCCTGTTCTCCATTCTTAGTGTGTTAACCAGAGACACAATGCAAAGACTCAGTGAACTTCTCCCCTTGATTCTGGTGTGATTTTCATATTGCCCACACCTGTTACTTGCCACAAGTGAGTTTGAACGAGCCTCACATGCTTGAACAAAGTTGTTTACCCACAATTATGGAAAGGTGCTAACACTTTTGCCCTGCCCATCTCTGGGGTTTTGTGTGAAATTATGTCCAATTTGCCTTTTGTACTCATTTTTTTTGTGTTGATCCAATACATACAAAGAAAATAAACATGTGTATAACAAAATATGTAATTGCAATAATTGTTTGGAAAAATACTTCATTTTCTAGAACAATTTCAAGGGTGCCAACACCTTCGGCCACGATTGTATGTAAATGTAAATTTCTAATGAGGTTCCAGTGATGTGAAATATTATCAGCATTATGTTAATTGGGGCAGACCAGACATAATGTACAGTGTATTCAATAATTAGGACATTGCCGGAGTGCAGGGAGGGGAACTGCAGGTTGTGCACAGGGCTGACTCCTTGGCTGAAGGCCACTTTCATGGATAATTGGATATTACA
This sequence comes from Anomaloglossus baeobatrachus, assembly GCF_048569485.1. Taxonomy (NCBI): domain Eukaryota; kingdom Metazoa; phylum Chordata; class Amphibia; order Anura; family Aromobatidae; genus Anomaloglossus; species Anomaloglossus baeobatrachus. The sequence goes on from NC_134364.1 coordinate 111,178,494, forward strand.
GAAGCCAAAACAAATGATAATAAAATTAAGATGATACACGACTATCATCATTTAGATTATGCACAAGCTGAAGGAGTCACTTGTATACAGAGTAAAAGATACATGTAATAATGCAAAACAATTGATAATCTAAAGAATAATATAAGCGCAGTGATCCTGATACCTCTGCTACCTGCCTGCAGTCTTCAAGTACTTCTGCTACTTCTTTCCGGTCTTCCAGTACCTGCGCTACCTGTCTGCAGGATGTCTCTTGTTTGTCTCCAGCTTCCAGTTTGTCTACTACTTGATCCCGATCTTCCTGGACATCTGCTACCGGTCTGTGGTCTCCAGGACACCTCCTGTCTACCTGTAGCTTCCAGTACCTCTGGTACTTGTTCCCGGTGTTGCAGGACACCTCCTGTCTACCTGTAGCTTCCAGTACCTCTGGTACTTGTTCCCGGTGTTGCAGGACACCTCCTGTCTACCTGTAGCTTCCAGTACCTCTGGTACTTGTTCCCGGTCTTGCAGGACACCTCCTGTCTACCTGTAGCTTCCAGTACCTCTGGTACTTGTTCCCGGTGTTGCAGGACACCTCCTGTCTACCTGTAGCTTCCAGTACCTCTGGTACTTGTTCCCGGTCTTGCAGGACATCTCCTGTCTACCTGTAGCTTCCAGTACCTCTGGTACTTGTTCCCGGTGTTGCAGGACACCTCCTGTCTACCTGTAGCTTCCAGTACCTCTGGTACTTGTTCCCGGTCTTGCAGGACACCTCCTGTCTACCTGAGGCTTTCAGTACATCTGTTACTTGTTCCAGGTCTTCCAGTATCTCTGCTTCCGGTCTCTAGGATTTTTCCTGTCCCCCTGCAGTTTCCAATTCCTCTGCTACATGATCCCGATATTCCTGGACGTCGGCTACCTTTCTGTTGTCTCCAGGAAATCTCCTGCCTATCTGCAGCTTCCAGCACCTCTGCTACTTGTTTCAGGTCTTCCAGAACCTCTGCTACCTGTCTGTGGTATCCAGGACGTCTCCTGTCTACATGTGACTTCTAGTAAATCTGCTACTTGTTCACGGTCTTCTAGTATCTTTACTACCTGTCTGAATCCTCCAGGATGTAATCTCTTTGCCTGCAGCTTCAAATTTCTTTGCTTCTTGTTCCAGCTTCAAGTTCCTCTGCTACTTGAGCCTGGTCTTTCAGGACCTCTGCTACCTTTGTGCGGTCTGCAGGACGTTTCCTGTCTGCTTGCAGGCTCGAATTCCTCTGCTACTTGATCCTAATCTTCCTAGACGACTGCTACCTGTCTGTGGTCTCCAGGACGAGCCCTATCTACCTGCAGCTTCAGTACCTCTGCTTCTTGTTCTAGGTCTACAGGCACATCTGCTACTTGTCTGTGGTCTCTAGAATGTCTCCTGCCTGCCTGTGGTTTCCAGCACCTCTACTCTTAAATAATCATTCACCAGACGACTGTTTCGAGGTGTGCCGCCCCCGTGCCAGCAGCCGGCGCTGCTCGGATCCGGAGCCTATGGTACGGCTCGAGGGGTTCCCCGGACCCAGGGGTCTCGCGGTCACTCTGAATAAAAGGGGGGACGTATTTGTATGGGATTGATTGTAGAATGTCTGTGACGCCACCCACGGTGTGTGGTGAAGTGGGACACTACCGCTGCTGTTGTAGGATACCCGGGAGAGATGTAATGGCAGCTGGATGTTAACTCCTCCGTGGGTAGGGATGGTTGCCCCGGGACCCAGTGTCTCTGTGCAGAGTATGGCGTCGGCAGGGACTTGCACGCCTAGATGGACTAAGGGATAGTTGGTTACTCACAATTGAATGAATCACACAAGTCTTTTGGTAAACCAAGGTGCTGGTGGCCGGCCGCCGCGGCCTGTTGTACTCTGGTCCCCCACCCAGGCTGGTGGTCGCTGTCCTTTCCTCTGCACTGTTTTTGTGTATTGTGGGCTGCCTGGTTTGGAACTCAGGGGTCCACTCCCGGCTTTCTGTGTGCCTCAGGAGCCGTGCCCGCAGACGCTGTCCCATGGGTCCTATGGGCCCTGGCGGCTGCCCTATCCCTCTCTGTGGGTGGTTGTCTTCTTTCGGGACTTTGGTTGGGACAGGACCTATAATCCTGTTCTCAATCGGTTAATTAGCTAGGCCACTGGTTTCGGTCCTGGCTTCAGGGTCCGAGTACCCCCTCTGTGCAAGGTTTCCGGTCAGGTCTCCGGTGTCGGTACCAGTGGGCTCCAATCCTTCTCCGGTCCTCCTCGGATCTGCCGAGCCGTCTTCCCTTCTCATGCTGACAGAGACCACCGTCTGCCACCTAGCCAAGGTACCAGGGCTTCGACCCTGGCACTGTTCAACTTGAACTTCCACTGCTGGAGCTACACCTAGCCCCAGCCCACACTCCTCTCAACTTGAACTACAGACTAGACTGTTTGTTTTCCCGCCCCGGGCTGTCTAGACCCCTAGGTGGGCGTTCCCTAACTGCCTGGTCCTGCCCAGTGGTGTGCCTGTCTTGCCCTAAGGGGGGGGTGACTAGGGTTTGAGATCGGTTGTGTGTAACCTAGGTGAGGGAAGGTGTTATGCGGGGGCCTATTTGTGACTACCTGGTTTTGCCAGGGCGTCACATTTGTTCACCCACCAACTGCCTATCCAAAGTAGTTGACCACTTAAAGGGAACTTGTTATGTACCAAGGGATATTACCTTGCAAATCTACGGTTAATCTGCAGGTGTCACAAGGAGGTTTTTACAAAAATCGCTGACTATCATGGTGGCATGAGGATCTGTGAAGACTACAGATCTACAGATTCTGGAACTCTGCCTTCTAACACCTCTGATGTCTGAGATCAGCGCAGGGAGACTCAGGCATCGACTTATAGATTGGTAGTGACACGTCCACCAGGGCTGTGGGGCACTCAGAACCGGGCTGGTTCTGTTGAAAGGTCATGGCGGCAAGGCCCAAGTCCATGACCCCAACTCCATGACCCTGGCGGTGCCGTTTAAATGAGGGATATTTACAGGGGATGAGTCATGACGCCACCTGAGGTATTCGACAAAGTATGGCCGATGCTGCTGGATGGGACCGCTGGGGCAGATGGTGATGCAGCAATGATGGTATAGCTCCCCACAGGTGGAACAGGGCCCCAGGCAACCGGTATATAACATTGGGGTGGAGAACCAAAGACGTAGGAAATAACTGAACAACACAGGGACTGTAGTTTCCATTACCTTTTTACTTGGTAGTGGATGGTGCAGGCCAGGGAAACTAATTCAGATGGTAACAGAAGTCCGGGCAGCCTGGAAGCAATTTGGGATCCACCTAGCCAGGTGGGTTCGGAGGCCTTCCTTCTGCGCTGTCCCATGTAGGTCCCTGCTGCATAAAGCTAAGCTGCGGCCCTCTTCCTAGTGTTGGTACTGTTTCTCACCCGTATGACAGGCGCGAGCCTTATACAGGTGCCGCTCTTCTGGTAGCGACTCCGGGCTCTAGTATGCTGCTGTGCCCTGGGCATTTTGTGTGGCCAGAAGACATGCAATCTTCTTCCCTCGGGATTCAGCTGCCGGGCCTTCAGTACCTGGACAACCAAGGACTCCGGCGTCCTGTTCCTAGCGCTCTGCTCTGGTCGAGCTCTGTTCTTGCTCCGCTCCCCAGGCTCTTTCTGCAGAGACTGTCTGCTTGATTCTGCTCTACTCTCCTCTTCACTGTTTCTGACTCCACCCACAAGCCCCAATGTATAGGGAAGCGTCCCTTAAACCGGGTTCTTGAACTCCCCCTTCTGGTCTAGAGTCAGGAAACGGTTGACTGTTGGTGCTACCCCCTTCTTGCTTCCATACATAACATTACTACCATTGCTACCGTGGCAACCAGACCACTGGGGGGCCACAGTAGTTCATAGGCAGGCTTACAAGAGTTAATCTCTGTTGGGCTGCATGTTAGTCTTCTTTGATCACATACTTTGGGGGAGCCAGTCATTCACTCCCCTCCTATATATGCTGGCTGGCCTTTTCCTTCAATGCCAAGTATAGTTTATCGATACTGGTCTGGTGAGGTGTTGTGCTCCAGACTTAGGGGTACTTTGCACACTGCGACATCACTAGCCGATGCTAGCGATGCCGAGCGCGATAGTACCCGCCCCCGTCGCACATGCGATATCTTGTGATAGCTGCCGTAGTGAACATTATCACTATATCAGCTTCACACGCACTTACCTGCCCTGCGACGTCGCTCTGGCCGGTGACCCGCCTCCTTCCTAAGGGGGCGGGTCGTGCGGTGTCACAGCGACGTCACATGGCAGGTGGCCAATAGAAGCAGAGGGGCTGAGATGAGCGGGACGTAAACATCCCGTCCACCTTCCTCCTTCCTCATTGCAGCCGGGACGCAGGTAAGGAGATGTTCCTCGCTCCTGCGGCTTCATACACAGCGATGTGTGCTGCCGTAGGAACAACATTGTACCTGTCGCTGCAGCGAAATTATGGAAATGACCGACACTACACAGATCACCGATTTTCGACGCTTTTGCGATCGTTTATCGGTGCTTCTAGGCTTTACACGTTGTGACGTCGTTACTGGCGCCGGATGTGCGTCACTTTCGATTTGACCCCGACGAGATCGCAGTAGCGATGTCGCAACGTGCAAAGTACCCCTTACAGTTGGTTGTTGTACTTTAGTGCTATGAGCGGTTGTGGTGGTAACTCTTATTATCCTTTTGTTGCTGCCTCCTTTTCTTGCTTTTCTATTTAGTCTGACACGGTTTGCTCCTTTGAGTTTGCAGTGTGTCTCAGTTTGGGCTTTTTCCTGGCTATTATTCTCTGTGATACCATCTCACTCTTGCCTCTTTCTTCCCTGGGGGTAGGGAACAGTTTAGTTCTGGGCAGGAGAACAGTAAGGCACGGGATTCTGGCCATCAGGAGAAATCCAGAGGTTGGGGATAGCCTAGGGTTTAATAGTGTGAGGAACAGTATGAGTACCCTGTTCCTCGCTATCCTACAGTGACATCATGACAGCAGGATAATAGCATTATAATGCTGGCCAGTCGCCTTACTGAAAGTGCAGCTACTAAGATAAATGAAACTTTATCATGGTACTTTAGGGTCTAAAAACCTGCTGACAGATTTTCTCCGCAGCTACAGGGAGAAAACAAACTTTATTCTCCTTGGTGCCGCCAGCTTTCAGTTGTAAAGGCAGCTACATATTGTAAGCAGCAGCGGTAAGTACGGGCCGGACACTTTGTTCAACAACTTGCTCTGTAATACTACGCTGCATAGTGAGCTGTCAATCCTAATGTTGGGGCTTACTTATCTCTGTGGCTTACAATATTGAAGTCACATTTATGACTGAAAACCAATGGCACTTGTGATGCCAAACACCCACGTGTAATGAGACACTACACCACTAGTTGTCACTAGACACACTAGTGGAGGATATCTGCAGGGAGTGTACACTAGGTGTCACTAGACACACTAGTGAGGGCTAGTCAAACAAGCCAGGAGGTAACGTAAGTGACGGAGGGAGAGAGACAAGCTGAAGTCTAATGCGGGCTTTACACGAGACAATCTATCGTGCGATATATCGTCAGGGTCACGGTTTTCGTGACGCACATCCGGCGTGGTTTCCGACGTCGTCCTGTGTGACACCTACGAGCGACGCAGAACGTTCGCAAATCGTGTATCGTTGACACGTCACTCATTTTTAAAAAGTCGTTTATTTTTCTTTGCGCCGGTTGTTCATCGTACCCGGGGCAGCACACATCGCTCTGTGTGACACCCCGAGAACGATGAAGACAGCTTACCTGTGTCCCGCGGCTACCGCCGGCTATGCGGAAGAACGGAGGTGGGCGGGATGTTTATGTCCCGCTCATCTCCGCCCCTCCATTTCTATTGGCTGGCCGCTGTGTGACGTCGCTGTGACGCGGAACGTCCCACCCCCTTCAGGAAGTGGATGTTCGTCTCCCACAGCGACGTCGCTCAGCAGGTAAGTACGTGTGACGGCGGTTCAACGACTTTGTGCGCCACGGGCAACTAATTGCCCGTGACGCACATACGATGGGGGCAGGTACGATCGCACGATAGATCGTATCGAGTGACGCCCGCATAAGTGTGAGCCGAGGGTCTGTAAACCAGGAAGTCGTGTCAAGAACCAGGAAGAAAGTGAAGCAGGAGTCAGAGGACGAGCCGAGGTCAGGAAGCTAAGAGAGCATGTCCAGTACAAGGGAGCGAGAGGAGCTGGAGTCAGGAAACTAGCCAAAGGTCAGGTAGACAGGGAGTCAGCTCAGAGTAGGGGAGGAGGTGGGATGAGGCATGAGGAACTAAGTAGTGGGACAAGATCAGGTCAGTCACTTACGCGAACCAGAGACGTACACTTCTGGACAGGAACTAACACTGGTGGCGTTCCTGGTGAAACAACTCCCAGAGGAAGCAGAGCAATCACCCGGAACGAGGCTCCAACGAACAGGCCCCTGCCACACAACACAGGACTAGTTCGGGAACCAGAGGAAAATATAAGGCCCAGCATAGGCTCTGCAGGATAACGCAGCACCGCTAACCAGAATCATGACAGTACCTAGGAAGAATAAAGTTTGTTTTCTCCCTGTAGCTGCAGAGAACACCTGTAAGCAGGTTTTTAGTCCCTAAAATATCATGATCACAGTAAAGTACCTATAATGATGATTACTTTCATAACTTTATATTACTAATTCATGTCTCTGATGTCTTTTATTCTATTCTTATGCAAATGAGCTTGCAAGTAACAGGGGCTTGGTTACAACTTAAAACTTTCCAGCCTAATTCTCCTCCCATTGACGATTCCCAGTGAGTGACAGGTTTGTGATGACTACAATCTACTGACAGGTTCCCTATAACAGCAGAATGATCCCGGACAATTAGTGACACCGAGCCAAAGAGCTCCACCTGGATGACACAACTCCTGGTGTATTGTTCCTCCACATCGCCTGCGGGCACGTTACACCCAGGAAAGCCTTCTATAATATTCTATTTGCCTTACACCAGATAACATCCTGATTGCAGGGACCATTTATAGGCTGCAGATTCGGGTGTAGGTTATTCCCTGATAGGTGATGATATGAGGCTTTTTACACTGTTGGATGAAACATAAATTATATTATGTTGTGGAGCGTTTCTTCCCATCGATAATTACAAAAGAAGCCACGGCGGGCCATCTAGGGGATATCGGGGGTCATTAACACAATGATAACTACCAATAGATCTCATTTTTAAAAAATTGTGCAAACTGTCCACATTTAGGAGCTATAGGCACAGCTCCTTATAAATACCACCATGTCTCATCTAAAATGTTTGTGCTTGGGATTAGCGGGGTCCGCAGTGCATGGTGAAGAGTGGAGGGGGTGTATTTCAGAATATAACCTGTAGCCATTATTAACTAGATCTCTTAGACCTGATGAGGCTGATGTACTTATAATACAGCGCCTTGCGAAAGTATTCAGCCCCCTTGAATTTTTCAACCTTTTCCCACATTATAGGCTTCAAACATAAAGATACAAATGTTAATGTTCTGGTGAAGAATCAACAACAAGTGGACACAATTGTGAAGGTGAACAAAATTTATTGCTTATTTTAAGCTTTTGTAAAAAATAATAAACTGAAAATTGAGGCGTGCAATATTATTCATCCCCTTTACTTTCAGTGCAGCAAACTCACTCCAGAAGTTCATTGAGGATCTCTGAATGAGCCAATGTTGTCCTAAATGACTGATGATGATAAATATAAGCCCCTGTGTGTAATCAAGTCTCCGTATAAATGCACCTGCTCTGTGATAGTCTCAGGGTTCTGTGTAAAGCACAGATAGCATCATGAAGACCAAGGAACACAACAGGCAGGTCCGTGATACTGTTGTGGAGAAGTTTAAAGCCGGATTTGGTTACAAAAAGATTTCCACAACTTTAAACATCCCGAGAAGCACTGTGCAAGTGATCATATTGAAATGGAAGGAGTATCGTACCACTGCAAATCTACCAAGACCCGGCCGTCCCTCAAAACTTTCATCTCAAACAAGGAGAAGACTGATCAGAGATGCAGCCAAGAGGCCCATGATCACGCTGGATAAACTGCAGAGATCTACAGCTGAGGTGGGAGAGTCTGTCCATAGGATAACAATCAGTCGTACACTGCACAAATCTGGCCTTTATGGAAGAGTGGCAAGAAGAAAACCATTTCTCAAAGATATAGTTTGCCACAAGCCACCTGGGAGACACCAAACATGTGGAAGAAGTTGCTCTGGTCAGATAAAACCAAAATCGAACTTTTTGGGCACAATGCCAAACGATATGTTTGGCGTAAAAGCAACACAGCTCATCACCCTGAACACACCATCCCCACTGTCAAACATGGTGGTGGCAACATCATGGTTTGGGCCTGCTTTGTTTCAGCAGGGACAGGGAAGATGGGTAAAATTGATAGGAAGATGGATTGAGCCAAATACAGGACCATTCTTGAAGAAAACCTGTTGCAGTGTGCAAAAGACCTGAGACTGGGACAGAGATTTGTCTTCCAACAAGACAATGATCCAAAACATAAAGCAAAATCTACAATGGAATGGTTCACAAATAAACGTATCCAGGTGTTAGAATGGCCAAGTCACAGTCCAGACCTGAATCCAATCGAGAATCTGTGGAAAGAGCTGAAAACTGCTGTTCACAAACACTCTCCATCCAACCTCACTCAGCTCCAGCTGTTTACAAAGGAAGAATGGGCGAGAATTTCAGTCTCTCGATGTGCAAAACTGATAGACACATCCCCCAAGAGACTGCAGCTGTAATCGCAGCAAAAGGGGGCGCTACAAAGTATTAACTTAAAGGGGATGAATAATATTGCATGCCCCAATTATTTTGTTATTTTTTTTTTTTTTTTAAAAAAAGTTTAAAATAAGCAATAAATTTCGATCAGCTTCACAATTGTGTCACTTGTTGTTGATTCTTCACCAGAACATTGACATTATTATCTTTATGTTTGAAGCCTGAAATGTGGGAAAAGGTTGTAAAATTCAAAGGGGCTGAATACTTTCGCAAGGCACTGTATATCAAAAGTGCTGTATGTAACATACAATGGTTTCTGCAGGAGAAATATACCTGCAGTGACCAGTAGAGGGAGCCAAATCCTCTCCTTAGTGCTAGGAACCTTTGATTAGAGAATAATTGGGGAAGATTGTGCAGGGTGCGCAGATCTAAAAGTGTGCGTGCGGAGAGTGGTCAGAGAGAAAAATAGGAGCTATGGCATTGCTGTATATAGGACAAGCGATCTGATGATCACAGGTTATAGTACTCTAAGGAGACTGTTAAAAACAGTAAAAAAAAAATGTTTTAAAAAATAAAAAAACTGATCTAATACTGGGGATACCAGGGGTGCTGAGGTCAGAAGAAGCCCCTCACACTGCTCTCCACCCTGCCTATCTGACCTAATATTCGAGATTCTTATGTAATGTCAGGGCCAGGCGGTCGGGCAGACCCAGGAGGTGGATCCACTGGGCCGAACTCTAAGATGGTGGTAAGGAGTCCGGTAGCTGAAGCACTATGGGCAGTAGAACAGTCCGTGCCAGTGAGTGTAACAAAGAAGTCCCTGGGACCACGGAGTCACAGATGGTAGTCCGGGTGACGTAGCTCAGGTTCGGAAGCCGAGGTGGTGTCAGGCGGGGTCCGGAACCTTTGGAGCGAGATGGCGGGTCACCACAGGGATCCGAGATGGTACGGACTGTCAGATGGCAGACGGACAGCGTGCGGGGTTCGGGATTCAGCAGGACCGGATGGCGAGGCAGGATCAGCTCTAGAAGAGAGATACGTGAGTATGGAACGAAGACACAAGGAGACCTGACTCCTAGCTTGGAAAACACAAAGATCAGGCCCCGCCCTCTTGGACAATACACCCCTTTATACCCTGTACCTGTTTAGCCTCATTTCCTGTTAATGGACGCTGGCCCTTTAAGAAAGGGTCAGTGACCGCGCGCGCGCCCTAATGCGCATGCGCGCAGCCCGGGTGCCAGAAGCCAGGGAAGGAGGCTGAGAAGAGGACGCAGGGGAGCCGGCCAGGGCCTGGGAAGCCGTCGGGCGCCGCGATCGGAGACCAGGGGGCCTGGGAAGGACGGGCACCGGGGCCAAGGACCCGGGGAGCGTGGCAGGTGAGCCGGGGAGCGGGGCTGAGGACCCGGGGAGCGGAGCAGAGGACCCGGGGAGGGGAGCCAAGGACCCGGGGAGCGTGACAGTACCCCCCCCCCACGCCCCCCTCCCCGCAACCGGGACATGAAGGCACGGATCAGAGGAGTGCCCACGTTCTCCCTGGGCTCCCAGGACCTATCCTCAGGACCATACCCCTCCCAGTCCACCAGGAAGAACTGTCGGCCTCGAACAGTCTTCATGGCCACGATATCCCTTACCGCATAGATGTCGTCCTCGGCAATAGGAGGAGGAGCCGGACTGGCAGCAGAGGAGAAGGGACCAAGGAAAACCGGCTTGAGCAGAGAGACGTGGAAGGAGTTGGGAATCCGCATCGTGGCCGGAAGCCTCAGTGTGTAGGAGACCTCATTGATCTTGCTGAGGACCTTAAACGGCCCGATGTAGCGAGGACCCAGCTTGTAGGAAGGTATCTTCAATCGGATGTACTGGGAAGCAAGCCAGACCAGGTCACCAGGAGAGAAACACGGAGGGTCCAGACGCCTCTTGTCAGCGTGTTTCTTCATCCGCTGGGAAGCGCGTCCAAGGGACGCCTTGACAGAGTCCCAAATGGTAGCGAAGTCACGGGCTACAGTATCAGCCGCAGGGACATCCGAAGAAGGGGATATAGGCAATGGGACGGAGGGCTGAAGTCCGTAAACGACATGGAAGGGAGATTTGGAGGACGATTCACTGATGTGGTGGTTATGTGAGAATTCAGCCCAAGGCAGAAGCGTGGACCAGTCGTCGTGATGGGCGTTGACATAGTGACGTAAGAAGGATGTCAAGATTTGATTGACCCTCTCCACTTGGCCATTAGACTGAGGATGGTATGCAGACGAAAAGTCCAGAGTTACTCCCAGATGTTTGCAGAGCGCCCTCCAGAAGCGGGAGGTGAACTGAGTTCCTCTGTCGGACACGATGTGGGATGGAAAGCCATGCAAGCGGAAGATGTGATGTATATAGGCTTCCGCGAGTTCCTGAGCAGAGGGCAGTCCAGCCATGGGGATGAAGTGAGCCATTTTGGAGAACCGGTCCACCACGACCCATATGACTGTGTGTCCAGAGGATAATGGCAAGTCCGTAATAAAATCCATCGCTATGTGTTGCCACGGAACTGAGGGTATAGGCAGAGGCAGAAGACGGCCATAGGGCAGGTGTTTGGGCGTCTTGTTCCTGGCACAAGAGGAGCAGGCAGAGACAAAAGCAGCGACGTCCGTGCGAAGGGATGGCCACCAGTAATGGCGTACAATCGCACCCCATGTTCTCTTCTGGCCTGCATGACCGGCTGTTTTTGAGGCATGACCCCAGTGTAACACTTTTTGCCTGTCAGTCTCAGAGACATAGGTCTTTCCGGGCGGTATCTGGGCCAGGGTGACAGGGGCCACCGGAATGATCTTGCTAGGAGAGATGATGGGTTGGGTAGTCTCTTCCTCCTGCTCCATGGGCATGAAAGACCTAGACAAGGCATCAGCGCGTACATTCTTGTCCGCGGGTCGGAAATGGAGCTGGAAGTCAAACCTGGCAAAGAATAGGGACCACCTGGCTTGCCGTGGGTTCAGTCGCTGAGCGGACCGCAGGTATTCCAGGTTCTTGTGGTCCGTGTAGATAATCACGGGGTACACTGCTCCTTCCAGGAGGTAGCGCCACTCCTCCAGAGCCAGTTTGACCGCCAATAGTTCTCGGTCACCGATGGTGTAATTACGTTCAGGCGCTGAGAAGCTCTTGGAGAAGAAACCGCACGTCACCATCTTGCCGGAGGAGGACTTCTGCATGAGCACTGCTCCGGCTCCCGAGGAGGAGGCATCCACCTCCAAGGTGAATTGGCGGTTTAACTCCGGACGGTGGAGTACAGGAGCGGAGGCAAATGCTCGCTTCAGTGAGCAAAACGCGGCGTCGGCCGCAGGTGACCAGTCCTTTGGATTAGCCTCCTTTTTGGTCAAAGCGGAGAGAGGAGCAGTCAGGGCAGAGAAGTGAGGGATAAACTGGCGGTAGTAGTTGGCGAATCCCAGGAACTGTTGGATTGCCTTCAGTCCAGAAGGGGGAGGCCAGTTGAGTATGGAGGAGACCTTCTTTGGATCCATCTGCAGTCCAGTGCCCGAGATGATGTATCCCAGGAAAGGAAGAGAAGACTGCTCAAAGACACACTTCTCATATTTGGCGTAGAGACGATTCTCTCTCAGTCTTTGTAGAACCAGCTGTACGTTCTCTCTGTGGGTCTGGAGGTCCGGAGAGAAGATAAGGATGTCATCCAGATAAACTACTACACAGATGTAGAGGAGGTCCCGGAATATGTCGTTCACCAATTCTTGGAAGACTGCTGGTGCGTTACACAGGCCGAAGGGCATCACGCAGTATTCATAATGCCCATCGCGAGTATTAAACGCGGTCTTCCATTCGTCCCCAGAGCGGATACGAACTAGGTTGTAGGCACCCCGAAGATCCAGCTTGGTGAACACACGGGCTCCTCTGAGCCGGTCGAACAATTCGGGGATGAGCGGCAGAGGGTACTTGTTTTTTACGGTGATCTGATTCAGACCCCGGTAGTCGATGCATGGGCGTAGGTCACCCTCTTTCTTCTTAACGAAGAAGAAGCCTGCTCCCGCAGGAGAGGAGGATCTCCGGATGAATCCCCTTGCCAGGCTCTCTGTGATGTAGGTAGACATGGCCCTGGTTTCGGCTGGAGACAACGGATATATCCGTCCTCGAGGCGGTGTTGTTCCTGGGAGCAGGTCGATGGCACAATCGTAGGGACGGTGTGGCGGAAGCACCTCAGACTCCTTCTTGTCAAAAACGTCTGCGAAGGACCAATAGGCCGAAGGCAGTTCCGGTAGGTTCTCTGGAACCGGAGGTCGTCGGATGGGTTGTATGGACTTCAGACACTTCTCATGACAAGCAGGACCCCATCGGGTGATTTCGCCAGTACCCCAGCTGACTGATGGTTCGTGTGTCCGCAACCAGGGAAGTCCCAGCAGGATTTGATGGGACATGTGTGGAAGGACGTAGAGAGCGATGTTCTCGGTGTGCAGGGCACCGATACGCAGTTCGACCGGACTGGTGACCCAGGAGATGGTATCAGAGAGGGGTCTCCCATCCACAGAGGCAATCACTAGGGGCTTCTCGAGTGGAGTAACAGGCAGCTGGTACTTGTCCACCGTGGCCTGCTGGATGAAATTGCCTGCTGCTCCAGAGTCGAGGTATGCCTCAGCCGTGAAGCGCGTCTCTCCCGTTGACACTTGCACAGTCCACATAACCGGGTCTGAGAGAGTCCCAGCACCTAGGGTGGCCTCTCCTACCAACCCTAGGCTTTGGAGTTTCCCGGCCTTTCCGGACAGGAGCGTAGGAGGTGTGTGTCCTCTCCGCAGTAAAAGCAGAGACCCTTGGCGAGCCGCTCTGCTCGACGTTGTTCAGACTGTCGTACTCGGTCGATCTGCATGGGCTCGTGGACGGGAATCCCAGCTGTTGATGACTGAGATACGGAGGGCTTCTGTGGAGGAGAGGAATGCCGTACCGGACGTCTCTCACGAGACAGCTCTTTGGAGCGCTCCTGAAAACGAATGTCCACTCGAGTTGCTAGGGCAATCAGGGCATCTAGGGTGGAGGGCACGTCACGACCCGCCAACTCATCTTTGATGCGACTCGAGAGTCCCTCCCAGAAGGCGGCTGTTAGGGCCTCATTATTCCACCCGAGTTCTGAAGCCAAAGTGCGGAAACGGATGGCGTATTGGCCCACCGTCAGTGTTCCTTGACGTAAGCGGAGGAGGGATGAAGCAGACGCAGAGGCGCGTCCCGGCTCGTCAAAGGTGCTGCGAAAGGCCTGCAGGAACTCTTGAAGATCCTTGGTCATAGGGTCCTCCTTCTCCCACAACGGGTTCATCCACGCCAGTGCCTCGCCCTCCAGGTGAGACATGATGAAGGCGACCTTGGCTTGGTCGGAGGCAAACAGATGTGGCAGCTGCGTGAAATGGAGGGAGCATTGGTTTATAAACCCCCTGCAGGACTTGGGATCTCCGGCGTACCGGGGTGGTGAGGCCAAACGCAGTCTGGAAGCATCCGAAGAAGCAGCCACGGGAGCGGGGGACGTGGCTTGACTAGTGGCGGCTTGGGATGTCGAAGACGTGACTGCCGCTTGTAGCGTGGTCAGGCGGGTGTCCACGGAAGTCATAAAGTTCAGCATGCGGGTCTGGACTTCACGCTGGCGTTGGAGTTCCTCTTGCAAGGCTGCTAGTGCTGCAGCGGGATCCATGGCCTGATCTTACTGTCAGGGCCAGGCGGTCGGGCAGACCCAGGAGGTGGATCCACTGGGCCGAACTCTAAGATGGTGGTAAGGAGTCCGGTAGCTGAAGCACTATGGGCAGTAGAACAGTCCGTGCCAGTGAGTGTAACGAAGAAGTCCCTGGGACCACGGAGTCACAGATGGTAGTCCGGGTGACGTAGCTCAGGTTCGGAAGCCGAGGTGGTGTCAGGCGGGGTCCGGAACCTTTGGAGCGAGATGGCGGGTCACCGCAGGGATCCGAGATGGTACGGACTGTCAGATGGCAGACGGACAGCGTGCGGGGTTCGGGATTCAGCAGGACCGGATGGCGAGGCAGGATCAGCTCTAGAAGAGAGATACGTGAGTATGGCACGAAGACACAAGGAGACCTGACTCCTAGCTTGGAAAACACGAAGATCAGGCCCCGCCCTCTTGGACAATACACCCCTTTATACCCTGTACCTGTTTAGCCTCATTTCCTGTTAATGGACGCTGGCCCTTTAAGAAAGGGTCAGTGACCGCGCGCGCGCCCTAATGCGCATGCGCGCAGCCCGGGTGCCAGAAGCCAGGGAAAGAGGCTGAGAAGAGGACGCAGGGGAGCCGGCCAGGGCCTGGGAAGCCGTCGGGCGCCGCGATCGGAGACCAGGGGGCCTGGGAAGGACGGGCACCGGGGCCAAGGACCCGGGGAGCGTGGCAGGTGAGCCGGGGAGCGGGGCTGAGGACCCGGGGAGCGGAGCAGAGGACCCGGGGAGGGGAGCCAAGGACCCGGGGAGCGTGACATGTAACCACATTATTTTATTTTTTCCTTTTCCTCCCAAAAAGATTTCAGTTTATTTTTCAATTGAATTGTTCAGATAGTGAGTAACATTAAAGGTGGAAAAAGTTCTGAAATTATTCCTCTGCATATGATTATTTCCATGACAAAATCCTTCACTTTAACAGGGGTGTGTAAACTTTTTATATCCACTGTATATGATATATATATATATTTCAAGGGTTTTCTAGAACTTCCTTAGGGTAGGTGATTGTCATGGACATCTTCCAATATTAGGAGATTTGTGACAGGTTAGGTCCTGAGTCTCTTAGTCATGTGAGACTGGTGATTAAATGTGTTTTCCTTTCTTTTGGTGTATTAGGGGTTAATGTCAGTTTTGTTGCCAGCAGCTTTTTAGCAGTCCTTGTCAGGTGTAGCTGCTTAGTTACCACGCTCATCACTTTTAAGTAGTGGCATTTCCCAGCAACCATTGCTGTTGATAGAATAAATTCTGTCCTGGCTGCCAAGGTGGAAGTAGCTGCTGGGGTTCTGACCTGAGCCCATCTGTCTGCTGCCTTGGAGTCAGGCTGCAGCCATGGAGTTTGTGTTGTATCTTTTTCTCCCCTGTATGGCTACCTTTCCCTTGTGTTGTATTAGTTTAGCTGTGGGACTAGTGATCCTCACCTGCTAGCTCATTAGCCAGGGTAACTGCAGGGTTTTCTGTTATGATTCGGAACCATGGAAGACCACCACTAATCATTGGCAAAAGGTGACAAGATCATTGGCAACTAATCTGTCCGCCATCCTTTTACTAACCATCAACACTAGAAGTAGCCAAGGGGTGAACTTACATCCTATGCACCGCAAACCCAGCCGGAGAACTAACTATCCTAAAGGAAGTAAAGATGAATAACTCTCTGCCTCAGAAAATAGATAAAGAATAGCTAGCCCCCCACATTCAAAGACTGTGGTGATATAGGAAAACACAATACACAGATAGATGATAGGATTAGCAAAAGGTGAGGCCCCCACTGACTAAAATAGGAAAGGACAGGAAAGGGGCTGATGGTGGCCAGAGAAAAACCCTGCAAAATTCCAAATTCCTGATAGTACAAAAAGGCCCTCAGATTGCACGATCTGCACTCCGTCCTATACCAGGCGCTCTTGTCATACCAATGAACAGAAAACAAGAATCATTACAAATTCAAAAAGCCACAAACACATGGACTAATAGGAGCTATACTCCAAACATAACTGCAGGGAGTTTCCCAGCTAAGCAACTGAAAGGGAAGATCCCTGCATGCAAATAAACTGAAAACAACCACAGCAAATGACAAACTCAGATAAGAGTAAAAGAACCAAACAACAAATAAGGAGCCAAGCACTTATCTGGGGTAGATGTGGTCTGGAGCAGAATGAATCAGGCTGGTGAACAAAAAACAACTGACATCCGGCATAGCCTGCTATCAGACCAGGATTTAAATAAGCAGAGAGTTAGCAATGGAAACGCCCATTGCTCAACACACCTGGTCTATGTCCAAACCATTCCTGGACACAAGAGGGAGCCTCCCAGCAGCCAAAGCATAACTGACATTCACAACAGTTTTCCTAGGGTTTCAGGTGCTCGGCGACAGGTGCGGAACCTGTATAGGGCTGGCTAGGAGTGCAGAATACAGCGGCAGGTGAGTGTAGGAGATGTCCCATCTTCCCCCTCCCCAGCACCAGGGCCCACCATTGTTATAGTGTTCTTGGTGTTCCCCCTTTGGTTGTGTTGTTTTTTTGTTGTGCGCTAGTCAACCATAGGTCTGAGCCTAAGTGTTATGCCATGTATTCAAACTTCTCCCACTCCAAGCGTGACAGCTATCTATATCAAATCAACCACCATGAGATGTATGGAGCTATGCCAAGAAAGGAAAGGTGTTGCAGCACTTACCACTACTTCAAGCAGTTTATTGGCCGGGGGGTGCCAAAATTCGGACCTTCACTGATCTAGCATCAATGTTCTTTCATCCTTTTTATATTTCCATATGGGCAAGAGAGAATTAGATTGACCATAAAAATGTAATTCTAAGATTATCAAAGCACTTGTCCACTCTCAACAACCCCCTTTTTTTGAGCAGGTTCCCCAATGGTGTGGTAATAAACAGCTGGAGCTGAGTGAGGTTGGATGGAGAGCGTTTGTGAACAGCAGTTTTCAGCTCTTTCCACAGATTCTCGATTGGGTTCAGGTCTGGACTGTGACTTGGCCATTCTAACACCTGGATACGTTTATTTGTGAACCATTCCATTGTAGATTTTGCTTTATGTTTGGGATCATTGTCTTGTTGGAAGACAAATCTCCGTCCCAGTCTCAGGTCTTTTGCAGACTCCAACAGGTTTTCTTCAAGAATGGTCCTGTATTTGGCTACGTCCATCTTCCCATCCATTTTAACCATCTTCCCTGTCCCTGCTGAAGAAAAGCAGGCCCAAACCATGATGCTGCCACCACCATGTTTGACAGTGGGGATGGTCTGTTCAGGGTGATGAGCTGTGTTGCTTTTATGCCAAACATATCGTTTGGCATTGTGCCCAAAAAGTTTGATTTTGGTTTCATCTGACCAGAGCACCTTCTTCCACATGTTTGGTGTCTCCCAGGTGGCTTGTGGCAAACTTTAAACATCACTTTTTATGGATATCTTTCTTCTTGCCACTCTTCCATAAAGGCCAGATTTGTGCAGTTTACAACTGATTGTTGTCCTATGGACAGACTCTCCCACCTCAGCTGTAGATCTCTGCAGTTCATCCAGAGTGATCATGGGCCTCTTGGCTGCATCTCTGATCAGTCTTCTCCTTGTGTGAGATGATAGTTTGGATGGACGGCCGGGTCTTGGTAGATTTGCAGTGGTATGATACTCCTTCCATTTCAGTATGATCGCTTGCACAGTGCTTCTTGGGATGTTTAAAGTTTTTGAAATCTTTTTGTAACCAAATCCGGCTTTAAACTTCTCCACAACAGTATCCTGGACCTGCCTGTTGTGTTCCTTGGTCTTCATGATGCTCTCTGTGCTTTACACAGAACCCTGAGACTATCACAGAGCAGGTGCATTTATACAGAGAGTTGATTACACACAGGGGCTTATATTTATCATCATCAGTCATTTAGGACAATATTGGATCATTCACAGATCCTCAATGAACTTCTGGAGTGAGTTTGCTGCACTGATAGTAAAGGGGATGAATAATATTGCACGCCCCAATTTTCAGGTATTTATTTTTTTAAAAAGTTTAAAATAAGCAATACATTTCGTTCAACTTCACAATTGTGTCCACTTGTTGTTGATTCTTCACCAGAACATTAACATTTTTATCTTTGTTTGAAGCCTGAAATGTGGGAAAAGGTTGAAAAATTCAAAGGAGCCAAATACTTTCACAAGGCGCTGTAAGCAACTCAAATGGATCAAAATTAGCTTCTCAATGGTTATAGATGGAATAAAGGCAAAAATAGACTCCAGTCCGTAAAGGTCTCTGAAGACAATATTTAGTACTGCAATACAATGATAAATATACATTTACATATATACATATTAAAGTCAAGTGCTCAAACGAGTTCTCAAGAGGTCTAGATATCTCCAGGAGGTCACACAGCCGGTTTCGCTGGACCTCTCATGTGAATGGTCTGATGTCGGACCAGATGTGAACTTCGAGAGAAGGACTTTCCACATTCGGCACAAGTGAACGGTCTTTCTCCCGTGTGGACCTTCTGATGTCTCACCAGATGTGAACTGTGGCCAAAGCATTTGCCGCATTCTGTGCAGAGATACGGCTTCTCGCCGGTGTGGACCCTCTGGTGGATGATGAGATTTGAGCTGCTGATAAATCTTTTGCCACAGTCATTGCAGACGTACGGCCTCTCTCCCGTGTGGACCCTTTGGTGCATGACCAAGTAAGACCCACTTATGAAGCTTTTTAAGCAAGTTTTGCAAATATGGGGCCTTTCTCCTGTATGAGTCCGCCTGTGGACAATCAGGCTGGCGTTTTGGGTGAAGCTCTTGCCACACTCTTTGCATATGTAAGCTTTTGGTTCTGTCTGAGTCCGTTTGGTTATGATTTTGCCTGGAGCGTATGGGTCATGCTTCCTGTGCCTGAGGCGGCTGCCGCCATTTTCTCCTGTCGGATGTCTAGTAGGAGTCAAACTCATATCATGTTTGACTGAATGTCTCTCCTCCACATGGACATCTTTGTGCACAAGGAATTCAGCTCGTTTCTCAAAGTAGTCTCCACATTCACCACACGTGTACACTTTGGACGTTAGGTCACTTTGGTTCTTCACAGTTCCGGAGGTATCATCTTCCTCCTCAGTGAATGCTAGGTCTTCCATATTTGCTGGGCTTTCTCTGGGCACGGACTCCTCAATTAAACTAGTTGATTTGTCCAGTTTCTTACAGGCTCTTGACGAAGATCTCCTTGTATCTTCAACTGACAGCCCTGGAGAACGGCAGCCATCGTCTTCACCTTCGAGCTCGACTGCTATGAATATAAAGATAGTTATATTTTACAAATTTTGAAAAGAAACTTATCTCGTATTTGGAAATTTTTTTTTTCCTATTTCCCAAGTTGAAAGTGCTATAGTTTATGGCCTTTACTTCACCAAAGTGATCACACAATCACCGATCGCCTACTTCCTCCAATTCACCTCTACCGCAATTTTAATAAATCGGGTTTATGATAATACAATAAATAGGTAAATGAAAAACGTAGATCTATACCTGAGGCGGGCCGGGCATTCCTTTTTCTCTTTTGTGTGTATAAGTCGCTGCTCACACACAACTCTTCTCCTCGATGAATTTTGGGCACAGTCTCTGGTTTCACATACAGGTAAC